>NW_028270189.1:16815160-17060160 GCF_037043375.1 Chiloscyllium plagiosum
GCCCCACAGTCACTGACACCAATCTCCCCCTATCTGATATAAACCAGACAAACAGTCACTGACACCAATCTCCCCCTGTCTGATATAAACCAGCCCCTCAGACACTGACACCAATCTTCCTCTGTCTGATATAAACCAGCCCCACAGACACTGACACCAATCTCCCCTTGTCTGATATAAACCAGCCCCTCAGACACTGACACCAATCTCCCCCTGTCTGATATAAACCTGCCCCACAGTCACTGCCACCAATCTCCCCCTGTCTGATATAAACCAGCTCCACAGTCACTGAGACCAATCACCCCCTGTCTGATATAAACCAGCCCCTCAGACACTGACACCAATCTCCCCCTGTCTGATATAAACCTGCCCCACACTCACTGACACCAATCTCCCCTTGTCTGATATAAACCAGCCCCTCAGACACTGACACCAATCTCCCCCTGTCTGATATAAACCTGCCCCACAGTCACTGCCACCAATCTCCCCCTGTCTGATATAAACCAGCTCCACAGTCACTGAGACCAATCACCCCCTGTCTGATATAAACCAGCCCCACAATCACTGACACCAATCACCCTTTGTCTGACATAAACCAGCCCCGCAGTCACTGACACCAATCTCCCCCTATCTTATATAAACCAGACACACAGTCACTGACACCAATCTCCCCCTGTCTGATAGAAACCAGCCCCTCAGACACTGACACCAATCTCCCCCTGTCTGATATAAACCAGCCCCACAGACACTGACACCAATCTCCCCTTGTCTGATATAAACCAGCCCCTCAGACACTGACACCAATCTCCCCCTGTCTGATATAAACCTGCCCCACAGTCACTGCCACCAATCTCCCCCTGTCTGATATAAACCAGCTCCACAGTCACTGAGACCAATCACCCCTTGTCTGATATAAACCAGCCCCTCAGACACTGACACCAATCTCCCCCTGTCTTATATAAACCTGCCCCACACTCACTGACAACAATCTCCCCCTGTCTGATATAAACCAGCCGCACAGACACTGACAACAATATCTCCGTGTCTGATATAAACCAGCCCCTCAGACACTGACAACAATCTCCCCCTCTCGTATTTAAACCAGCCCCACAGTCACTGACACCAATCTCTGCCTGTCTGATATAATCCAGCCCCACAACACTGACGCCAATCTCCCCTTGTCTGATATAAACCAGCCGCTCAGACACTGACAACAATCTCCCCCTGTCTGATATAAACCAGCCCCACAGTCACTGACAACAATCTCTGCCTGTCTGATATAACCCAGCCCCACAGACACTGACACCAATCTCCCCTTGTCTGAGGTAAGCCAGCCCCTCAGACACTGACACCAATCACACCCTGTCTGATATAAACCTGCCCCACACTCACTGACAACAATCTCTCCGTGTCTGATATAAACCAGCCCCTCAGACACTGACAACAATCTCCCCCTGTCGTATATAACCCAGCCCCACAGACACTGACACCAATCTCCCCTTGTCTGATATAAACCAGCTCCACAGTCACTGAGACCAATCACACCCTGTCTGATATAAACCAGCCCCTCAGACACTGACACCAATCTCCCCCTGTCTGATATAAACCTGCCCCACACTCACTGACAACAATCTCCCCCTGTCTGATATAAACCAGCCCCACAGACACTGACAACAATCTCCCCGTGTCTGATATAAACCAGCCCCTCAGACACTGACAACAATCTCCCCCTGTCTGATATAAACCTGCCCCACACTCACTGACAACAATCTCCCCCTGTCTGATATAAACCAGCCCCACAGACACTGACAACAATCTCCCCGTGTCTAATATAAACCAGCCCCTCAGACACTGACACCAATCACACCCTGTCTAATATAAACCAGCTCCACCATCACTGAAACCAATCTCGCCCTGTCTGATATAAACCAGCCCCACAGACACTGACACCAATCACACCCTGTCTGATCTAAACCTGCCCCACCATCACTGAAACCAATCTCCCCCAGTTTGACATAAACCAGTCCCACAGTCACTGACACCAATCACACCTTGTCTGATATAAACAGGGGGAGGTTGGTCTCAGTGTCTGTGGGGCTGGTTTATATCAGACAGGGCGAGATTGGTTTCAGTGATGGTGGGGCAGGTTCATATCAGACAGGGTGTGATTGGTGTCAGTGTCTGAGGGGCTGGCTTACATCAGACAAGGGGAGATTGGTGTCAGTGTCTGTGGGGCTGGGTTATATCAGACAGGCAGAGATTGTTGTCAGTGACTGTGGGGCTGGTTTATATCAGACAGGGGGAGATTGGTCTCAGTGTCTGAGCGGCTGGTTTATATCAGACAAGGGGAGATTGGTGTCAGTGTTGTGGGGCTGGATTATATCAGACAGGCAGAGATTGGTGTCAGTGACTGTGGGGCTGGTTTATATACGACAGGGGGAGATTTGTTGTCAGTGTCTGAGGGGCTGGTTTATATCAGACACGGGGAGATTGTTGTCATTGTCTGTGGGGCTGGTTTATATCAGACAGGGGGAGATTGTTGTCAGTGAGTGTGGGGCAGGTTTATATCAGACAGGGGGAGATTGGTGTCAGTGTCTGAGGGGCTGGTTTATATCAGACAGGGGGTGATTGGTCTCAGTGACTGTGGAGCTGGTTTATATCAGACAGGGGGAGATTGGTGGCAGTGACTGTGGGGCAGGTTTATATCAGACAGGGGGAGATTGGTGTCAGTGTCTGAGGGGCTGGTTTATATCAGACAAGGGGAGATTGGTGTCAGTGTCTGTGGGGCTGGTTTATATCAGACAGGGGGAGATTGGTGTCAGTGTCTGAGGGGCTGGTTTATATCAGACAGGGGGAGATTGGTGTCAGTGACTGTGTGTCTGGTTTATATCAGATAGGGGGAGATTGGTGTCAGTGACTGTGGGGCTGGTTTATGTCAGACAAAGGGTGATTGGTGTCAGTGATTGTGGAGCTGGTTTATATCAGACAGGGGGAGATTGGTGGCAGTGACTGTGGGGCAGGTTTATATCAGACAGGGGAAGATTGGTGTCAGTGTCTGTGGGGCTGGTTTATATCAGACAGGGCGAGATTGGTGTCAGTGATGGTGGAGCTGGTTTATATTAGACAGGGTGTGATTGGTGTCAGTGTCTGAGGGCCTGGTTTACATCAGACAAGGGGAGATTGGTGTCAGTGTCTGTGGGGCTGGGTTATATCAGACAGGGGGAGTTTGTTGTCAGTGTCTGAGCGGCTGGTTTATATCAGACAAGGGGAGATTGGTGTCAGTGTTGTGGGGCTGGGTTAAATCAGACAGGCAGAGATTGGTGTCAGTGACTGTGGGGCTGGTTTATCTCAGACAGGGGGAGATTGTTGTCAGTGTCTGAGGGGCTGGTTTATATCCTACACGGGGAGATTGTTGTCAGTGTCTGTGGGGCTGGTTTATATCAGACAGGGGGAGATTGTTGTCAGTGAGTGTGGGGCAGGTTTATATCAGACAGGGGGAGATTGGTGTCAATGTCTGAGGGGCTGGTTTATATCGGACAGGGGGTGATTGGTCTCAGTGACTGTGGAGCTGGTTTATATCAGACAGGGGGAGATTGGTGGCAGTGACTGTGGGGCAGGTTTATATCAGACAGGGGGAGATTGGTGTCAGTGTCTGAGGGGCTGGTTTATATCAGACAAGGGGAGATTGGTGTCAGTGTCTGTGGGGCTGGTTTATATCAGACAGGGGGAGATTGGTGTCAGTGTCTGAGGGGCTGGTTTATATCAGACAGGGGGAGATTGGTGTCAGTGACTGTGTGTCTGGTTTATATCAGATAGGGGGAGATTGGTGTCAGTGACTGTGGGGCTGGTTTATGTCAGACAAAGGGTGATTGGTGTCAGTGATTGTGGGGCTGGTTTATATCAGACAGGGGAAGATTGGTGTCAATGACTGTGGGGCTGGTTTATGTCAAACTGGGGGAGATTGGTGTCAGTGTCTGTGGTGCTGGTCTATATCAGACAGGGGGAGATTGATGTCAGTGATTGTGGGGCTGGTTTATATCAGACAGGGGGAGATTGGTGTTAGTGACTGTGGGGCTGGTTTATATCAAACAGGGGGAGATTGGTGTCAGTGTCTGTGGGGCTGGTTTATATCAGACAGGGGGAGATTGGTGTCAGTGTCTGTGGGGCTGGTTTATATCAGATAGGGCGAGATTGGTTTCAGTGATGGTGGGGCAGGTTTATATCAGACAGGGTGTGATTGGTGTCAGTGTCTGAGGGGCTGGCTTACATCAGACAAGGGGAGATTGGTGTCAGTGTCTGTGGGGCTGGGTTATATCAGACAGGCAGAGATTGTTGTCAGTGACTGTGGGGCTGGTTTATATCAGACAGGGGGAGATTGTTGTCAGTGTCTGAGCGGCTGGTTGTTATCAGACAAGGGGAGATTGGTGTCAGTGTTGTGGGGCTGGATTATATCAGACAGGCAGAGATTGGTGTCAGTGACTGTGGGGCTGGTTTATATACGATAGGGGGAGATTGTTGTCAGTGTCTGAGGGGCTGGTTTATATCAGACACGGGGAGATTGTTGTCAGTGTCTGTGGGGCTGGTTTATATCAGACAGGGGGAGATTGTTGTCAGTGAGTGTGGGGCAGGTTTATATCAGACAGGGGGAGATTGGTGTCAGTGTCTGAGGGGCTGGTTTATCTCAGACAGGGGCAGATTGGTGTCAGTGACTGTGGGGCTGGTTTATGTCAAACTGGGGGAGATTCGTGTCAGTGTCTGTGGTGCAGGTTTATATCAGACAGGGGGAGATTGATGTCAGTGACTGTGGGGCTGGTTTATATCAGACAGGGGGAGATTGGTGTTAGTGACTGTGGGGCTGGTTTATATCAAACAGGGGGAGATTGGTGTCAGTGTCTGTGGGGCTGGTTTATATCAGACAGGGGGAGATTGGTGTCAGTGTCTGTGGGGCTGGTTTATATCAGACAGGGCGAGATTGGTTTCAGTGATGGTGGGGCTGGTTTATATCAGACAGGGTGTGATTGGTGTCAGTGTCTGAGGGGCTGGCTTACATCAGACAAGGGGAGATTGGTGTCATGTGTCTGTGGGGCTGGGTTATATCAGACAGGCAGAGATTGGTTTCAGTGACTGTGGGGCTGGTTTATATCAGACAGGGGGAGATTGTTGTCAGTGTCTGAGGGGCTGGTTTATATCAGACAGGGGGAGATTGTTGTCAGTGTCAGTGGGGCTGGTTTATATCAGACAGGGGTAGATTTGTCTCAGTGACTGTGGGGCTGGTTTATATCAGACAGGGGTAGATTGCTGTCAGTGACTGTGGGTCTGGTTTATATCAGACAGGGGGAGATTGGTGTCAGTGACTGTGGGGCTGGTTTATATCAGACAAAGGGTGATTGGTGTCAGTGATTGTGGGGCTGGTTTATATCAGACAGGGGGAGATTGGTTTCAGTGATGGTGGAGCTGGTTTATATTAGACAGGGTGTGATTGGTGTCAGTGTCTGAGGGGCTGGTTTACATCAGACAAGGGGAGATTGGTGTCAGTGTCTGTGGGGCTGGGTTATATCAGACAGGGGGAGTTTGTTGTCAGTGTCTGAGCGGCTGGTTTATATCAGACAAGGGGAGATTGGTGTCAGTGTTGTGGGGCTGGGTTATATCAGACAGGCAGAGATTGGTGTCAGTGACTGTGGGGCTGGTTTATATCAGACAGGGGGAGATTGTTGTCAGTGTCTGAGGGGCTGGTTTATATCAGACACGGGGAGATTGTTGTCAGTGTCTGTGGGGCTGGTTTATATCAGACAGGGGGAGATTGTTGTCAGTGAGTGTGGGGCAGGTTTATATCAGACAGGGGGAGATTGGTGTCAGTGTCTGAGGGGCTAGTTTATATCAGACAGGGGGTGATTGGTCTCAGTGACTGTGGAGCTGGTTTATATCAGACAGGGGGAGATTGGTGGCAGTGACTGTGGGGCAGGTTTGTATCAGACAGGGGGAGATTGGTGTCAGTGTCTGAGGGGCTGGTTTATATCAGACAAGGGGAGATTGGTGTCAGTGTCTGTGGGGCTGGTTTATATCAGACAGGGGGAGATTGGTGTCAGTGTCTGAGGGGCTGGTTTATATCAGACAGGGGGAGATTGGTGTCAGTGACTGTGTGTCTGGTTTATATCAGATAGAGGGAGATTGGTGTCAGTGACTGTGGGGCTGGTTTATGTCAGACAGGAGGAGATTGATGTCAGTGACTGTGGGGCTGGTTTATATCAGACAGGGGGAGATTGGTGTTAGTGACTGTGGGGCTGGTTTATATCAAACAGGGGGAGATTGGTGTCAGTGTCTGTGGGGCTGGTTTATATCAAACAGGGGAAGATTGGTGTCAGTGACTGTGGGGCTGGTTTATGTCAAACTGGGGGAGATTGGTGTCAGTGTCTGTGGTGCTGGTTTATATCAGACAGGGGGAGATTGATGTCAGTGACTGTGGGGCTGGTTTATATCAGACAGGGGGAGATTGGTGTTAGTGACTGTGGGGCTGGTTTATATCAAACAGGGGGAGATTGGTGTCAGTGTCTGTGGGGCTGGTTTATATCAGACTGGGCGAGATTGTTTTCGGTGATGGTGGGGCAGGTTTATATCAGACAGGGTGTGATTGGTGTCAGTGTCTGAGGGGCTGGCTTACATCAGACAAGGGGAGATTGGTGTCAGTGTCTGTGGGGCTGGGTTATATCAGACAGGCAGAGATTGATGTCAGTGACTGTGGGGCTGGTTTATATCAGACAGGGGGAGATTGTTGTCAGTGTCTGAGCGGCTGGTTTATATCAGACAAGGGGAGATTGGTGTCAGTGTTGTGGGGCTGGATTATATCAGACAGGCAGAGATTGGTGTCAGTGATGTGGGGCTGGTTTATATACGAGAGGGGGAGATTGTTGTCAGTGTCTGAGGGGCTGGTTTATATCAGACACGGGGAGATTGTTGTCAGTGTCTGTGGGGCTGGTTTATATCAGACAGGGGGAGATTGGTGTCAGTGTCAGAGGGGCTGGTTTACATCAGACAGGGGGTGATTGGTCTCAGTGACTGTGGAGCTGGTTTATATCAGACAGGGGGAGATTGGTGGCAGTGACTGTGGGGCAGGTTTATATCAGACAGGGGGAGATTGGTGTCAGTGTCTGAGGGGCTGGTTTATATCAGACAAGGGGAGATTGGTGTCAGTGTCTGTGGGGCTGGTTTATATCAGACAGGGGGAGATTGGTGTCAGTGTCTGAGGGGATGGTTTATATCAGACAGGGGGAGATTGGTGTCAGTGACTGTGTGTCTGGTTTATATCAGATAGGGGGAGATTGGTGTCAGTGACTGTGGGGCTGGTTTATGTCAGACAAAGGGTGATTGGTGTCAGTGATTGTGGGGCTGGTTTATATCAGACAGGGGGAGATTGGTGTCAGTGACTGTGGGGCTGGTTTATATCAGACAGGGGGAGATTGATGTCAGTGACTGTGGGGCTGGTTTATATCAGACAGGGGGAGATTGGTGTTAGTGACTGTGGGGCTGGTTTATATCAGACAGGGGAAGATTGGTGTCAGTGACTGTGGGGCTGGTTTATGTCAGACAGGGTGTGATTGGTGTCAGTGTGTGAGGGGCTGGTTTATATCAGACAGGGGGAGATTGTTGTCAGTGTCTGTGGGGCTGGGTTATATCAGACAGGGGGAGATTGTTGTCAGTGTCTGAGGGGCTGGTTTATATCAGACAGGGGGAGATTGTTGTCAGTGTCTTTGGGGCTGGTTTATACCAGACAGGGGTAGATTGGTCTCAGTGACTGTGGGGCTGGTTTATATCAGACAGGGGTAGATTGGTGTCAGTGACTGTGGGTCTGGTTTATATCAGACAGGGGGAGATTGGTGTCAGTGACTGTGGGGCTGGTTTATATCAGACAAAGGGTGATTGGTGTCAGTGATTGTGGGGCTGGTTTATATCAGACAGGGGGAGATTGGTGTCAGTGACTGTGGGGCTGGTTTATATCAGACAGGGGGAGATTGGTGTCAGTGTCTGTGGGGCTGGTTTATATCAGACAAGGCCAAATTGGTGTCAGTGTCTGTGGGGCTGGTTTATATCAGACAAGGTGAAATTGGTGTCAGTGTCTGTGGGGCACGTTTATATCAGACAGGGGGAGATTGGTGTCAGTGACTGTGGGGCTGGTTTATATCAAACAGTGGGTGATTGGTGTCAGTGAGTGTGGGGCTGGTTTATATCAGACAGGGGAAGATTGGTGTCAGTGACTGTGGGGCACGTTTATATCAGACAGTGGGTGATTGGTCTCAGTGACTGAGGGGCTGGTTTATATCAGACAGGGGGAGATTGGTGTCAGTGTCTGTGGGCCTGGTTTATATCAGACAAGGGGTGATTGGTGTCAGTGAGTGTGGGGCTGGTTTATATCAGACAGGGGGAAATTGATGTCAGTGACTGTGGGGCTGGTTTATATCAGACAGTGGGAGATTGGTGTCGGTGACTGTGGGGCTGGTTTATATCAAACAGGGGTAGATTGGTGTCAGTGTCTGTGGGGCTGGTTTATATCAGACAGGGCGAGATTGGTTTCAGTGACGGTGGGGCAGGTTTATATCAGACAGGGTGTGATTGGTGTCAGTGTCTGAGGGGCTGCTTTATATCAGACAGGGGGAGTTTGTTGTCAGTGTCTGAGCGGCCGGTTTATATCAGACAAGGGGAGAATGGTGTCAGTGTTGTGGGGCTGGGTTAAATCAGACAGGCAGAGATTGGTGTCAGAGACTGTGGGGATTGTTTATATCAGACAGGGGGAGATTGTTGTCAGTGTCTGAGGGGCTGGTTTATATCAGACAGGGGGAGATTGGTGTCAGTGACTGTGGGGCTGGTTTATATCAAACATGGGGAGATTGTTGTCAGTGTCTGTGGTGCAGGTTTATATCAGACAGGGGGAGATTGATGTCAGTGACTGTGGGGCTGGTTTATATCAGAAAAGAGGAGATTGGTGTCAGTGTCTGAGGGGCTGGTTTATATCAGACAAGGGGAGATTGGTTTCAGTGTCTGTGGGGCTGGTTTATATCAGACAAGGGGAGATTGGTGTCAGTTACTGTGGGGCTGGTTTATGTCAAACTGGGGGAGATTGGTGTCAGTGTCTGTGGTGCTGGTTTAAGTCAAACTGGGGGAGATTGGTGTCAGTGTCTGTGGTGCTGGTTTATATCAGACAGGGCGAGATTGGTGTCATTGACTGTGGGTCCGGTTTATATCAGACAAGGGGAGATTGGTGTCAGTGTCTGTGGGGCTGGTTTATATCAGACAAGGGGAGATTGGTTTCAGTGTCTGTGGGGCTGGTTTATATCAGACAAGGGGAGATTGGTGTCAGTTACTGTGGGGCTGGTTTATGTCAAACTGGGGGAGATTGGTGTCAGTGTCTGTGGTGCTGGTTTAAGTCAAACTGGGGGAGATTGGTGTCAGTGTCTGTGGGGCTGGTTTATATCAGACAGGGGGAGATTGGTGTCAGTGTCAGAGGGGCTGGTTTACATCAGACAGGGGGTGATTGGTCTCAGTGACTGTGGTGCTGGTTTATATCAGACAGGGCGAGATTGGTGTCATTGACTGTGGGTCTGGTGTATATCAGACACGGGGAGATTGGTGTCAGTGTCAGAGGGGCTGGTTTACATCAGACAGGGGGTGATTGGTCTCAGTGACTGTGGGGCTGGTTTATATCAGACAGGGCGAGATTGGTGTCATTGACTGTGGGTCCGGTTTATATCAGACAAGGGGAGATTGGTGTTAGTAACTGTGGGGCTGGTTTATATCAAACAGGGGGAGATTGGTGTCAGTGTCTGTGGGGCTGGTTTATATCAGACAAGGGGAGATTGGTGTCAGTGACTGTGGGGCTGGTTTATATCAGACAGAGGTAGATTGGTGTCAGTGACTGTGGGTCTGGTTTATATCAGACAGTGGGAGATTGTTGTCAGTGTCTGTGGGCCTGGTTTATATCAGACAAGGGGAGATTGGTGTCAGTGACTGTGGGGCTGGTTTATATCAGACAGAGATAGATTGGTGTCAGTGACTGTGGGTCTGGTTTATATCAGACTGGGGGTGATTGGTGTCAGTGACTGTGGGGCTGGTTTATGTCAAACTGGGGGGGAATTGGTGTCAGTGTCTGTGGGCCTGGTTTATATCAGACAAGGGGAGATTGGTGTCAGTGACTGTGGGGCTGGTTTATATCAGACAGAGGTAGATTGGTGTCAGTGACTGTGGGTCTGGTTTATATCAGACAGTGGGAGATTGTTGTCAGTGTCTGTGGGCCTGGTTTATATCAGACAAGGGGAGATTGGTGTCAGTGACTGTGGGGCTGGTTTATATCAGACAGAGATAGATTGGTGTCAGTGACTGTGGGTCTGGTTTATATCAGACTGGGGGTGATTGGTGTCAGTGATTGTGGAGCTGGTTTATATCAGACAGGGGGAAATTGGTGTCAGTGTCTGAGGGGCTGGTTTATATCAGACAAGGGGAGATTGGTGTCAGTGTCTGTAGGGCTGGTTTATATCAGACAGGAGGAGATTGGTGTCATTGACTTTGGGGCTGGTTCATATCAGACAGGGGGAGATTGGTGTCAGTGACTGTGGGTCTGGTTTATATCAGACTGGGGGTGATTGGTGTCAGTGATTGTGGAGCTGGTTTATATCAGACAGGGGGAAATTGGTGTCAGTAACTGTAGGGCAGGTTTATATCAGACAGGGGGAGATTGGTGTCAGTGTCTGAGGGGCTGGTTTATATCAGACAAGGGGAGATTGGTGTCAGTGTCTGTGGGGCTGGTTTATATCAGACACGGGGAGATTGGTGTCAGTGTCTGTAGGGCTGGTTTATATCAGACAGGGGTTGATTGGTGTCAGTGACTGTGGAGTGGTTTCTATCAGACAGAGGGATATTGGTGTCAGTGCCGGAAGGGCAGGTTTATATCAGACAGGGGGAGATTGGTGTCAGTGTCTGAGGGGCTGGTTTATATCAGACAAGGGGAGATTGGTGTCAGTGTCTGTGGGGCTGGTTTATATCAGACAAGGGGAGATTGATGTCAGTGTCTGTGGAGCTGCGTTTTATCAGACAGGGGGAGATTGGTGTCAGTGTCTGTGGTGATGGTTTATATCAGACAGTGGGAGATTGTTGTCAGTGACTGTGGGTCTGGTTTATATCAGACAAGGGGAGATTGTTGTCAGTGTCTGTGGGGCTGGTTATATCAGACAGGGGAAGATTGGTGTCAGTGACTGTGGGGCACATTTATATCAGACAGTGGGTGATTGGTCTCAGTGACTGAGGGGCTGGTTTATATCAGACAGGGGGAGATTGGTGTCAGTGTCTGTGGGCCTGGTTTATATCAGACAAGGGGTGATTGGTGTCAGTGAGTGTGGGGCTGGTTTATATCAGACAGGGGGTGATTGGTCTCAGTGTCTGAGGGGCTGGTTTATATCAGACAGGGGGAGATTGGTGTCAGTGTCTGTGGGCCTGGTTTATATCAGAAAAGGGGTGAGTGGTGTCAGTGAGTGTGGGGCTGGTTTATATCAGACAGGGGGTGATTGGTCTCAGTGTCTGAGGGGCTGGTTTATATCAGACAGGGGTTGATTGGTGTCAGTGTCCGTGGGCCTGGTTTATATCAGACAAGGGGTGATTGGTGTCAGTGAGTGTGGGGCTGGTTTATATCAGACAGGGGGAAATTGATGTCAGTGACTGTGGGGCTGGTTTATATCAGACAGGGGGAGATTGGTGTCGGTGACATTGGGGCTGGTTTATATCAAACAGGGGTAGATTGGTGTCAGTGTCTGTGGGGCTGGTTTATATCAGACAGGGCGAGATTGGTTTCAGTGACGGTGGGGCAGGTTTATATCAGACAGGGGGAAACTGGTGTCAGTGACTGCAGGGCAGGTTTATATCAGACAGGGGGAGATTGGTGTCAGTGTCTGAGGGGCTGGTTTATATCAGACAAGGGAGATTGGTGTCAGTGTCTGAGGGGCTTGTTTATATCAGACAATGGGAGATTGGTGTCAGTGTCTGAGGGGCTGGTTTATATCACGCAAGGCGAAATTGGTGTCAGTGACTGTGGGGCTGGTTTATATCAGACAGGGGGAGATTGGTGTCAGTGTCTGTGGGCCTGGTTTATATCAGACAAGGGGAGATTGGTGTCAGTGACTGTGGGGCTGGTTTATATCAGACAGGGGCAGATTGGTGTCAGTGTCTGAGGGGCTGGTTTATATCAGACAGGGGGAGATTGGTGTCCGTGACGGTGGGGCTGGTTTAAGTCAAACTGGGGGAGATTGGTGTCAGTGTCTGTGGGGCTGGTTTATATCAGACAGGTGGAGATTGGTGTCAGTGACTGTGGGTCTGGTTTATCAGACACGGGGAGATTGGTGTCAGTGTCTGTGGGCCTGGTTTATATCAGACAAGGGGAGATTGGTGTCAGTGACTGTGGGGCTGGTTTATATCAGACAGGGCGAGATTGGTTTCAGTGACGGTGGGGCAGGTTTATATCAGACAGGGTGTGATTGGTGTCAGTGTCTGAGGGGCTGGTTTATATCAGACAGGGGGAGATTGTTGTCAGTGTCTGAGGGGCCGCTTTATATCAGACCGGGGGAGTTTGTTGTCAGTGTCTGAGCGGCTGGTTTATATCAGACAAGGGGAGATTGGTGTCAGTGTTGTGGGGCTGGGTTAAATCAGACAGGCAGAGATTGTGATCAGTGACTGTGGGGCTGGTTTATATCAGACAGGGGGAGATTGTTGTCAGTGTCTGAGGGGCTGGTTTATATCAGACAGGGGGAGATTGTTGTCAGTGTCTGAGGGGCTGGTTTATATCAGACAGGGGGAGATTGGTGTCAGTGACTGTGGGGCTGGTTTATATCAGACAGGGGGAGATTGGTGTCAGAATTTGTGGTGATGGTTTATATCAGACAGTGGGAGATTGGGGTCAGTGACTGTGGGGCTGGTTTATATCAGACAGGGGGAGATTGTTGTCAGTGTCTGAGTGGCTGGTTTATATCAGACAAGGGGAGATTGGTGTCAGAGAATGTGGGGATGGTTTATATCAGACAGAGGGAGATTGGTGTCAGTGTCTGTGGGGCTGGTTTATATCAGACAAGGGAAGATTGGTGTCAGTGACTGTGGGGCTGGTTTATATCCGACAGAGGGAGATTGGTGTCAGTGACTGTGGGTCTGGTTTATATCAGACAGGAGGAGATTGGTGTCATTGACTTTGGGGCTGGTTCATATCAGACAGGGGGAGATTGGTGTCAGTGTCTGTGGGGCTGGTTTATATCAGACACGGGGAGATTGGTGTCAGTGTCTGTAGGGCTGGTTTATATCAGACAGGGGTTGATTGGTGTCAGTGACTGTGGAATGGTTTCTATCAGACAGGGGGAAATTGGTGTCAGTGCCGGAAGGGCAGGTTTATATCAGACAGGGGGAGATTGGTGTCAGTGTCTGAGGGGCTGGTTTATATCAGACAAGGGGAGATTGGTGTCAGTGTCTGTGGGGCTGGTTTATATCAGACAGGGGGAGATTGTTGTCAGTGTCTGAGGGGCTGGTTTATATCAGACAAGGGGAGATTGGTGTCAGTGTCTGTGGGGCTGGTTTATATCAGACAAGGGGAGATTGGTGTCAGTGTCTGTGGAGCTGCGTTTTATCAGACAGGGGGAGATTGGTGTCAGTGTCTGTGGTGATGGTTTATATCAGACAGTGGGAGATTGTTGTCAGTGACTGTGGGTCTGGTTTATATTAGACAAGGGGAGATTGTTGTCAGTGTCTGTGGGGCTGGTTATATCAGACAGGCAGAGATTCGTGTCAGTGACTGTGGGGCTGGTTTATATCAGACAGGGGGAGATTGGTGTCAATGTCTGTTGGGCTGGTTTATCTCAGACAAGGGGAGATTGGTGTCAGTGTCTGTGGAGCTGATTTATATCAGACAGGGGGAGATTGGTGTCAGTGTCTGTGGGTATGGTTTATATCATACACGGGGAGATTGGTGTCAGTGTCTGTGGGGCTGGTTTATATCAGACTAGGGGGGATTGGTGTCAGTGACTGTGGGGCTGGTTTATATCAGACAAGGGGAGATTGATGTCAGTTATTGTGTGGCACGTTTATATCAGACAGGGGGTGATTGGTATCAGTGACTGTGGAGCTGGTTTATATCAGACAGGGGAAACTGGTGTCAGTGACTGCCGGGCAGGTTTATATCAGACAGGGGGAGATTGGTGTCAGTGTCTGAGGGGCTGGTTTATATCAGACAAGGGAGATTGGTGTCAGTGTCTGAGGGGCTGGTTTATATCAGACAAGGGGAGATTGGTGTCAGTGACTGTGGGGCTGGTTTATATCACACAAGGCGAAATTGGTGTCAGTGACTGTGGGGCTGGTTTATATCAGACAGGGGGAGATTGGTGTCAGAATTTGTGGTGATGGTTTATATCAGACAGTGGGAGATTGGGGTCAGTGACTGTGGGGCTGGTTTATATCAGACAGGGGGAGATTGTTGTCAGTGTCTGAGTGGCTGGTTTATATCAGACAAGGGGAGATTGGTGTCAGAGAATGTGGGGATGGTTTATATCAGACAGAGGGAGATTGGTGTCAGTGTCTGTGGGGCTGGTTTATATCAGACAAGGGAAGATTGGTGTCAGTGACTGTGGGGCTGGTTTATATCCGACAGAGGGAGATTGGTGTCAGTGACTGTGGGTCTGGTTTATATCAGACAGGAGGAGATTGGTGTCATTGACTTTGGGGCTGGTTCATATCAGACAGGGGGAGATTGGTGTCAGTGTCTGTGGGGCTGGTTTATATCAGACACGGGGAGATTGGTGTCAGTGTCTGTAGGGCTGGTTTATATCAGACAGGGGTTGATTGGTGTCAGTGACTGTGGAATGGTTTCTATCAGACAGGGGGAAATTGGTGTCAGTGCCGGAAGGGCAGGTTTATATCAGACAGGGGGAGATTGGTGTCAGTGTCTGAGGGGCTGGTTTATATCAGACAAGGGGAGATTGGTGTCAGTGTCTGTGGGGCTGGTTTATATCAGACAGGGGGAGATTGTTGTCAGTGTCTGAGGGGCTGGTTTATATCAGACAAGGGGAGATTGGTGTCAGTGTCTGTGGGGCTGGTTTATATCAGACAAGGGGAGATTGGTGTCAGTGTCTGTGGAGCTGCGTTTTATCAGACAGGGGGAGATTGGTGTCAGTGTCTGTGGTGATGGTTTATATCAGACAGTGGGAGATTGTTGTCAGTGACTGTGGGTCTGGTTTATATTAGACAAGGGGAGATTGTTGTCAGTGTCTGTGGGGCTGGTTATATCAGACAGGCAGAGATTCGTGTCAGTGACTGTGGGGCTGGTTTATATCATACAGGGGGAGATTGGTGTCAATGTCTGTTGGGCTGGTTTATCTCAGACAAGGGGAGATTGGTGTCAGTGTCTGTGGAGCTGATTTATATCAGACAGGGGGAGATTGGTGTCAGTGTCTGTGGGTATGGTTTATATCATACACGGGGAGATTGGTGTCAGTGTCTGTGGGGCTGGTTTATATCAGACTAGGGGGGATTGGTGTCAGTGACTGTGGGGCTGGTTTATATCAGACAAGGGGAGATTGATGTCAGTTACTGTGTGGCACGTTTATATCAGACAGGGGGTGATTGGTATCAGTGACTGTGGAGCTGGTTTATATCAGACAGGGGGAAACTGGTGTCAGTGACTGCCGGGCAGGTTTATATCAGACAGGGGGAGATTGGTGTCAGTGTCTGAGGGGCTGGTTTATATCAGACAAGGGAGATTGGTGTCAGTGTCTGAGGGGCTGGTTTATATCAGACAAGGGGAGATTGGTGTCAGTGACTGTGGGGCTGGTTTATATCACACAAGGCGAAATTGGTGTCAGTGACTGTGGGGCTGGTTTATATCAGACAGGGGGAGATTGGTGTCAGTGTCTGTGGGCCTGGTTTATATCAGACAAGGGGAGATTGGTGTCAGTGACTGTGGGGCTGGTTTATATCAGACAGGGGCAGATTGGTGTCAGTGTCTGAGGGGCTGGTTTATATCAGAAAAGAGGAGATTGGTGTCAGTGTCTGAGGGGCTGGTTTATATCAGACAAGGGGAGATTGGTTTCAGTGTCTGTGGGGCTGGTTTATATCAGACAAGGGGAGATTGGTGTCAGTGTCTGTGGGGCTGGTTTATATCAGACAGGGGGAGATTGGTGTCAGTTACTGTGGGGCTGGTTTATGTCAAACTGGGGGAGATTGGTGTCAGTGTCTGTGGTGCTGGTTTAAGTCAAACTGGGGGAGATTGGTGTCAGTGTCTGTGGTGCTGGTGTACATCAGACAGGGGGTGATTGGTGTCAGTGACTGTGGGGCTGGTTTATATCAGACAGGGCGAGATTGGTGTCATTGACTGTGGGTCCGGTTCTTTCAGACAAGGGGAGATTGGTGTTAGTGACTGTGGGGCTGGTTTATATCAAACAGGGGGAGATTGGTGTCAGTGTCTGTGGGGCTGGTTTATATCAGACAGGTGGAGATTGGTGTCAGTGACTGTGGGGCTGGTTTATATCAGACAGAGGTAGATTGGTGTCAGTGATTGTGGGTCTGGTTTATATCAGACTGGGGGTGATTGGTGTCAGTGACTGTGGGGCTGGTTTATGTCAAACTGGGGGGGAATTGGTGTCAGTGTCTGTGGGCCTGGTTTATATCAGACAAGGGGAGATTGGTGTCAGTGACTGTGGGGCTGGTTTATATCAGACAGAGGTAGATTGGTGTCAGTGACTGTGGGTCTGGTTTATATCAGACTGCGGGTGATTGGTGTCAGTGATTGTGGAGCTGGTTTATATCAGACAGGGGGAAATTGGTGTCAGTAACTGTAGGGCAGGTTTATATCAGACAGGGGGAGATTGGTGTCAGTGTCTGTGGGCCTGGTTTATATCAGACAAGGGGAGATTGGTGTCAGTGACTGTGGGGCTGGTTTATATCAGACAGAGGTAGATTGGTGTCAGTGACTGTGGGTCTGGTTTATATCAGACTGGGGGTGATTGGTGTCAGTGATTGTGGAGCTGGTTTATATCAGACAGGGGGAAATTGGTGTCAGTATCTGTAGGGCAGGTTTATATCAGACAGGAGGAGATTGGTGTCAGTGTCTGAGGGGCTGGTTTATATCAGACAGGGGCAGATTGGTGTCAGTGTCTGAGGGGCTGGTTTATATCAGAAAAGAGGAGATTGGTGTCAGTGTCAGAGGGGCTGGTTTATATCAGACAAGGGGAGATTGGTTTCAGTGTCTGTGGTGCTGGTTTAAATCAGACAGGGGGAGAGTGGTGTCTGTGACTGTGGGGCTGGTTTATATCAGACAAAGGGTGATTGGTGTCAGTGACTGTGGGGCTGGTTTGTATCAAACAGGTGGAGATTGGTGTCAGTGACTGTGGGTCTGGTTTGTATCAGACAGGGGGAGATTGGTGTCAGTGACTGTGGGGCTGGTTTATGTCAAACTGGGGGAGATTGGTGTCAGTGTCTGTGGTGCTGGTTTAAGTCAAACTGGGGGAGATTGGTGTCAGTGTCTGTGGTGCTGGTGTACATCAGACAGGGGGAGATTGGTGTCAGTGACTGTGGAGCTGGTTTAAAGCAGACAGGGGGAGATTGGTGTCAGTGTCTGTGGGGCTGGTTTATATCAGACAGGGGCAGATTGGTGTCAGTGACTGTGGGTCTGGTTTATATCAGACAAGGGGAGATTGGTGTCAGTGACTGTGGGGCTGGTTTATGTCAAACTGGGGCAGATTGGTGTCAGTGACTGTGGGTCTGGTTTATATCAGACAGGGGGAGATTGGTGTCAGTGTCTGTGGGCCTGGTTTATATCAGACAAGGGGAGATTGGTGTCAGTGACTGTGGGGCTGGTTTATATCAGACAGAGGTAGATTGGTGTCAGTGACTGTGGGTCTGGTTTATATCAGACTGGGGGTGATTGGTGTCAGTGATTGTGGGGCTGGTTTATATCAGACAGGGGGAGATTGGTGTCAGTGTCTGAGGGGCTGGTTTATATCAGACAAGGGGAGATTGGTGTCAGTGTCTGTGGGGCTGGTTTATATCAGACAGGGGCAGATTGGTGTCAGTGTCTGAGGGGCTGGTTTATATCAGAAAAGAGGATATTGGTGTCAGTGTCAGAGGGGCTGGTTTATATCAGACAAGGGGAGATTGGTTTCAGTGTCTGTGGGGCTGGTTTATATCAGACAGGGGGAGATTGGTGTCAGTTACTGTGGGGCTGGTTTATGTCTAACTGGGGGAGATTGGTGTCAGTGTCTGTGGTGCTGGTTTATATCAGACAGGGGGAGATTGGTGTCAGTGACTGTGGGGCTGGTTTATATCAGACAAAGGGTGATTGGTGTCAGTGACTGTGGGGCTGGTTTATATCAGACAGGGGAAGATTGGTGTCAGTGACTGTGGGGCTGGTTTATATCAGACAGGGGGTGATTGGTCTCAGTGACTGTGGGGCTGGTTTACATCAGACAGGGGAAATTGGTGGCAGTGACTGTGGGGCTGGTTTGTATCAAACAGGGGGAGATTGGTGTCAGTGACTGTAGGGCTGGTTTATGTCAAACTGGTGGGGATTGGTGTCAGTGTCTGTGGTGCTGGTTTATATCAGACAGGGGGAGATTGGTGTCAGTGACTGTGGAGCTGGTTTATACCAGACAGGGGGAGATTGGTGTCAGTGTCTGTGGGGCTGGTTTATATCAGACAGGGGCAGATTGGTGTCAGTGACTGTGGGTCTGGTTTATATCAGACAGGGTGTGATTGGTGTCAGTGTCTGTGGGCCTGATTTATATCAGACAAGGGGAGATTGGTGTCAGTGACTGTGGGGCTGGTTTATATCAGACAGGGGTAGATTGGTGTCAGTGACTGTGGGTCTGGTTTATATCAGACAGAGGGTGATTGGTGTCAGTGTCAGAGGGGCTGGTTTATATCAGACAGCGCGAGATTGGTTTCAGTGTCTGTGGGGCTGGTTTATATCAGACAAGGGGAGATTGGTGTCAGTGACTGTGGGGCTGATTTATATCAGACAGGGGGAGATTGGTTTCAGTGTCTGTGGGGCTGGTTTATATCAGACAGGGGGAGATTGGTTTCAGTGTCTGTGGGGCTGGTTTATATCAGACAGGGTGAGATTGGTGTCAGTGACTGTGGGGCTGGTTTATATCAGACAAAGGGTGATTGGTGTCAGTGACTGTGGGGCTGGTTTATATCAGACAGGGGAAGATTGGTGTCAGTGACTGTGGGGCACGTTTATATCCGACAGGGGGTGATTGGTCTCAGTGACTGTGGGGCTGGTTTATATCAGACAGGGGAAATTGGTGGCAGTGACTGTAGGGCTGGTTTATATCAGACAGGGGGAGATTGGTGTCAGTGTCTGAGGGGCTGGTTTATATCAGACAGGGGGAGATTGGTGTCAGTGTCTGTGGGGCTGGTTTATATCAGACAGGGGGTGATTGGTCTCAGTGACTGTGGAGCTGGTTTATATCCGACAGGGGGAGATTGGTGTCAGTGTCTGTGGGGCTGGTTTATATCAGACAGGGGGTGATTGGTCTCTTTGACTGTGGAGCTGGTTTATATCAGACAGGGGGTGATTGGTCTCAGTGACTGTAGAGCTGATTTATATCAGACAGGGGGAGATTGGTGTCAGTGACTGTAGAGCTGGTTAATATCAGACACGGGGAGATTGGTGTTAGTGTCTGTGGGGCTGGTTTATATCAGACAAGGCGAAATTGGTGTCAGTGTCTGTGGAGCTGATTTATATCAGACAAGGGGAGATTGGTGTCAGTGTCTGTGGGCCTGGTTTATATCAGACAGGGGGAGATTTGTGTCAGTGACTGTGGGGCACGTTTATATCAGACAAGGGGAGATTGGTGTCAAAGTCTGTGGGGCTGGTTTATATCAGACAGGGGCAGATTGGTGTCAGTGTCTGAGGGGCTGGTTTATATCAGACAGGGGGAGATTGGTGTCAGTGTCTGAGGGGCTGGTTTATATCAGACAAGGGGAGATTGGTATCAAAGTCTGTGGGGCTGGTTTATATCAGACAGGGGCAGATTGGTGTCAGTGTCTGAGGGGCTGGTTTATATAGGACAGGGGGAGATTGGTGTCAGTGTCTGAGGGGCTGGTTTATATCAGACAAGGGAAGATTGGTGTCAGTGACTGTTGGGCACGTTTATATCAGACAGAGCGAGATTGGTGTCAGTGTCTGAGGGGCTGGTTTATATCAGACAGGGGGAGAATGGTGTCAGTGACTGTTGGGCACGTTTATATCAGACAGAGCGAGATTGGTGTCAGTGTCTGAGGGGCTGGTTTATATCAGACAAGTGGAGATTGGTGTCAAAGTCTGTGGGGCTGGTTTATATCAGACAGGGGCAGATTGGTGTCAGTGTCTGAGGGGCTGGTTTATATCAGACAGGGGGAGATTGGTGTCAGTGACTGTGGGGCTGGTTTGTATCAGACAGGGGGAGATTGGTGTCAGTGACTGTGGGGCTGATTTATATCAGACAGGGGGAGATTGGTGTCAGTGACTGTGGGGCTGGTTTATATCAGACAAGGGAAGATTGGTGTCAAAGCCTGTGGGGCTGGTTTATATCAGACAGGGGCAGATTGGTGTCAGTGTCTGTGGGGCTGGTTTATATCAGACAGGGGGAGATTGGTGTCAGTGACTGTGGGGCTGATTTATATCAGACAGGGGGAGATTGGTGTCAGTGACTGTGGGGCTGGTTTGTATCAAACAGGGCGAGATTGGTGTCAGTGACTGTGGGGCTGGATTATATCAGACAGGGGCAGATTGGTGTCAGTGACTGTGCGTCTGGTTTATATCAGACAGGGGGAGATTGGTGTCAGTGACTGTGGGGCTGGTTTATATCAGACAGGGGGAGATTAGTGTCAGTGACTGTGGGGCTGGTTTATGTCAAACTGGGGGAGATTGGTGTCAGTGTCTGTGGTGCTGGTTTATATCAGACAGGTGCAGATTGGTGTCAGTGACTGTGGGGCTGGTTTATATCAGACAGGGGGAGATTGGTGTTAGTGACTGTGGGGCTGGTTTATATCAAACAGGGGGAGATTGGTGTCAGTGTCTGAGGGGCTGGTTTATATCAGACAGGGAGAGATTGGTTTCAGTGACGGTGGGGCAGGTTTATATCAGACAGGGTGTGATTGGTGTCAGTGTCTGAGGGGCTGGCTTACATCAGACAAGGGGAGATTGGTGTCAGTGTCTCTGGGGCTGGGTTATATCAGACAAGGGTAGATTGGTGTCAGTGTTGTGGGGCTGGGTTATATCAGACAGGGGGTGATTGGTCTCAGTGACTGTGGGGCTGGTTTATATCAGACAGGGGGAGATTGGTGTCAGTGACTGTGGGGCACGTTTATATCAGACAGGGCGAGAATGGTGTTAGTGTCTGAGGGGCTGGTTTATATCAGACAAGGGGAGATTGGTGTCAGTGTCTGTGGGGCTGGTTTATATCAGACAGAGGCAGATTGGTGTCAGTGTCTGAGGGGCTGGTTTGTATCAAACAGGGCGAGATTGGTGTCAGTGAATGTGGGTCTGGTTTATATCAGACAGGGGGAGATTGGTGTCAGTGACTGTGGGGCTGGTTTATGTCAAACTGGGGGAGATTGGTGTCAGTGTCTGTGGGGCTGGTTTATATCAGACAGGGGGAGATTGGTGTTCGTGACTGTGGGGCTGGTTTATATCAGACAGGGGTAGATTGGTGTCAGTGACTGTGGGGCTGGTTTATATCAGACAGGGGGAGATTGGTGTTCGTGACTGGGGGGCTGGTTTATATCAGACAGGGGGAGATTGGTGTCAGTGTCTGTGGGGCTGGTTTATATCAGACATGGCAAGATTGGTTTCAGTGACGGTGGGGCAGGTTTATATCAGACAGGGTGTGATTGGTGTCAGTGTCTGAGGGGCTGGCTTACATCAGACAAGGGAAGATTGGTGTCAGTGTCTCTGGGGCTGGATTATATCAGACAGGTGCAGATTGGTGTCAGTGACTGTGGGGCTGGTTTATATCAGACAGGGGGAGATTGGTGTTAGTGACTGTGGGGCTGGTTTATATCAAACAGGGGGAGATTGGTGTCAGTGTCTGAGGGGCTGGTTTATATCAGACAGGGAGAGATTGGTTTCAGTGACGGTGGGGCAGGTTTATATCAGACAGGGTGTGATTGGTGTCAGTGTCTGAGGGGCTGGCTTACATCAGACAAGGGGAGATTGGTGTCAGTGTCTCTGGGGCTGGGTTATATCAGACAAGGGTAGATTGGTGTCAGTGTTGTGGGGCTGGGTTATATCAGACAGGGGGTGATTGGTCTCAGTGACTGTGGGGCTGGTTTATATCAGACAGGGGGAGATTGGTGTCAGTGACTGTGGGGCACGTTTATATCAGACAGGGCGAGAATGGTGTTAGTGTCTGAGGGGCTGGTTTATATCAGACAAGGGGAGATTGGTGTCAGTGTCTGTGGGGCTGGTTTATATCAGACAGAGGCAGATTGGTGTCAGTGTCTGAGGGGCTGGTTTGTATCAAACAGGGCGAGATTGGTGTCAGTGAATGTGGGTCTGGTTTATATCAGACAGGGGGAGATTGGTGTCAGTGACTGTGGGGCTGGTTTATGTCAAACTGGGGGAGATTGGTGTCAGTGTCTGTGGGGCTGGTTTATATCAGACAGGGGGAGATTGGTGTTCGTGACTGTGGGGCTGGTTTATATCAGACAGGGGTAGATTGGTGTCAGTGACTGTGGGGCTGGTTTATATCAGACAGGGGGAGATTGGTGTTCGTGACTGGGGGGCTGGTTTATATCAGACAGGGGGAGATTGGTGTCAGTGTCTGTGGGGCTGGTTTATATCAGACATGGCAAGATTGGTTTCAGTGACGGTGGGGCAGGTTTATATCAGACAGGGTGTGATTGGTGTCAGTGTCTGAGGGGCTGGCTTACATCAGACAAGGGAAGATTGGTGTCAGTGTCTCTGGGGCTGGATTATATCAGACAGGGGGAGTTTGTTGTCAGTGTCTGAGCGGCTGGTTTATATCAGACAAGGGTAAATTGGTGTCAGTGTTGTGGGGCTGGGTTATATCAGACAGGCAGAGATTGGTGTCAGTGACTGTGGGTCTGGTTTATATCAGACAAAGGGTGATTGGTGTCAGTGACTGTGGGGCTGGTTTATATCAGACAGGGGAAGATTGGTGTCAATGACTGTGGGGCACATTCATATCAGACAGGGGGTGATTGGTTTCAGTGTCTGTGGAGCTGGTTTATATCAGACAGGGGGAAATTGGTGGCAGTGACTGTAGGGCAGGTTTATATCAGACAGGGGTAGATTGGTGTCAGTGTCTGAGGGGCTGGTTTATATCAGACAAGGGGAGATTGGTGTCAGTGTCTGTGGGGCTGGTTTATATCAGACATGGGGAGATTGGTGTCAGTGTCTGTGGGGCTGGTTTATATCAGACAGGGGCATATTGGTGTCAGTGTCTGAGGGGCTGGTTTATATCAGAAAAGAGGAGATTGGTGTCAGTGTCAGAGGGGCTGGTTTATATCAGACAAGGGGAGATTGGTTTCAGTGTCTGTGGGGCTGGTTTATATCAGACAAGGGGAGATTGGTGTCAGTGGGGCTGATTTATATCAGACAGGGGGAGATTGGTGTCAGTGTCTGTGGGGCTGATTTATATCAGACAGGGGGAGATTGGTGTCAGTGACTGTGGGGCTGGTTTGTATCAAACAGGGCGAGATTGGTGTCAGTGACTGTGGGACTGCTTTATATCAGACAGGGGGAGATTGGTGTCAGTTACTGTGGGGCTGGTTTATGTCAAACTGGGGGAGATTGGTGTCAGTGTCTGTGGTGCTGGTTTATATCAGACAGGGGGGGATTGGTGTCAGTGACTGTGGGGCTGGTTTCTATCATACAAAGGGTGATTGGTGTCAGTGACTGTGGGGCTGGTTTATATCAGACAGGGGAAGATTGGTGTCAGTGACTGTGGGGCTGGTTGATATCAGACAGGGGGTGATTGGTCTCAGTGACTGTGGGGCTGGTTTATATCAGACAGGGGAAATTGGTGTCAGTGACTGTGGGGCTGGTTTATGTCAAACTGTGGGGGATTGGTGTCAGTGTCTGTGGTGCTGGTTTATATCAGATAGGGGGAGATTGGTGTCAGTGACTGTGGAGCTGGTTTATATCAGACAGGGGGAGATTGGTGTCAGTGTCTGTGGGGCTGGTTTATATCAGACAGGGGCAGATTGGTGTCAGTGACTGTGGGTCTGGTTTATATCAGACAGGGTGTGATTGGTGTCAGTGTCTGTGGGCCTGGTTTATATCAGACAAGGGGAGATTGGTGTCAGTGACTGTGGGTCTGGTTTATATCAGACAGGGGGTGATTGGTGTCAGTGTCTGTGGGGCTGGTTTATATCAGACAGGGGGTGATTGGTGTCAGTGTCAGAGGGGCTGGTTTATATCAGACAGTGGGAGATTGGTTTCAGTGTCTGTGGGGCTGGTTTATATCAGACAAGGGGAGATTGGTGTCAGTGTCTGTGGGGCTGATTTATATCAGACAGAGGCAGATTGGTGTCAGTGTCTGAGGGGCTGGTTTGTATCAAACAGGGGGAGTTTGGTGTCAGTGTCTGTGGGGCTGGTTTATATCAGACAGGGGGAGATTGGTGTTCGTGACTGTGTGGCTGGTTTATATCAAACAGGGGGAGATTGGTGTCAGTGACTCTGGGGCTGGTTTATATCAGACAGGGGGAGATTGGTGTCAGTGACTGTGGGGCTGCTTTATATCAGACAGGGGGAGATTGGTGTTCGTGACCGTGGGGCTGGTTTATATCAGACAGGGGAGATTGGTGTCAGTGTCTGTGGGGTTGGTTTATATCAGACAGGGCGAGATTGGTGTCAGTGTCTGTGGGGCTGGTTTATATCAGACAGGGGGTGATTGGTGTCAGTGTCAGAGGGGCTGGTTTATATCAGACAAGGGGAGATTGGTTTCAGTGTCTGTGGGGCTGGTTTATATCAGACAAGGGGAGATTGGTGTCAGTGTCTGTGGGGCTGATTTATATCAGACAGAGGCAGATTGGTGTCAGTGTCTGAGGGGCTGGTTTGTATCAAACAGGGGGAGTTTGGTGTCAGTGTCTGTGGGGCTGGTTTATATCAGACAGGGGGAGATTGGTGTTCGTGACTGTGTGGCTGGTTTATATCAAACAGGGGGAGATTGGTGTCAGTGACTCTGGGGCTGGTTTATATCAGACAGGGGGAGATTGGTGTCAGTGACTGTGGGGCTGGTTTATATCAGACAGGGGAGATTGGTGTCAGTGTCTGTGGGGTTGGTTTATATCAGACAGGGCGAGATTGGTTTCAGTGACGGTGGGGCAGGTTTATATCAGACAGGGTGTGATTGGTGTCAGTGTCTGAGTGGCTGGCTTACATCAGACAAGGGGAGATTGGTGTCAGTGTCTCTGGGGCTGGGTTATATCAGACAGTGGGAGTTTGTTGTCAGTGTCTGAGCGGCTGGTTTATATCAGACAAGGGTAGATTGGTGTCAGTGTTGTGGGGCTGTGTTATATCAGACAGGCAGAGATTGGTGTCAGTGACTGTGGGGCTGGTTTATATCAGACAAAGGGTGATTGGTGTCAGTGACTGTGGGGCTGGTTTATATCAGACAGGGGGTGATTGGTTTCAGTGACTGTGGAGCTGGTTTATATCAGACAGGGGGAAATTGGTGGCAGTGACTGTAGGGCAGGTTTATATCAGACAGGGGTAGATTGGTGTCAGTGTCTGAGGGGCTGGTTTATATCAGACAAGGGGAGATTGGTGTCAGTGTCTGTGAGGCTGGTTTATATCAGACAAGGGGAGATTGGTGTCAGTGTCTGTGGGGCTGGTTTATATCAGACATGGGGAGATTGGTGTCAGTGACTGTGGGGCTGGCTAATATCAAACAGGGCGAGATTGGTGTCAGTGACTGTGGGTCTGGTTTATATCAGACAGGGGGAGATTGGTGTCAGTGTCTGAGGGGCTGGTTTATATCAGACAGGGGGAGATTGGTGTCAGTGTCTGTGGGGCTGGTTTATATCAGACATGGGAAGATTGGTGTCAGTATGTGTGGGGCTGGTTTATATCAGACAGGGCGAGATTGGTTTCAGTGACGGTGGGGCAGGTTTATATCAGACAGGGTGTGATTGGTGTCAGTGTCTGAGTGGCTGGCTTACATCAGACAAGGGGAGATTGGTGTCAGTGTCTCTGGGGCTGGGTTATATCAGACAGTGGGAGTTTGTTGTCAGTGTCTGAGCGGCTGGTTTATATCAGACAAGGGTAGATTGGTGTCAGTGTTGTGGGGCTGGGTTATATCAGACAGGCAGAGATTGGTGTCAGTGACTGTGGGGCTGGTTTATATCAGACAAAGGGTGATTGGTGTCAGTGACTGTGGGGCTGGTTTATATCAGACAGGGGGTGATTGGTTTCAGTGACTGTGGAGCTGGTTTATATCAGACAGGGGGAAATTGGTGGCAGTGACTGTAGGGCAGGTTTATATCAGACAGGGGTAGATTGGTGTCAGTGTCTGTGGGGCTGGTTTATATCAGACATGGGAAGATTGGTGTCAGTGTCTGAGGGGCTGGTTTATATCAGACAGGGGGAGATTGGTGTCAGTGTCTGTGGGGCTGGTTTATATCAGACATGGGAAGATTGGTGTCAGTATGTGTGGGGCTGGTTTATATCAGACAAGGCGAAATTGGTGTCAGTGTCTGTGGGGCTGGTTTATATCAGACAAGGGGAGATTGGTGTTAGTGACTGTAGGGCTGGTTTATATCAGACAGGGGGAGATTGGTGTCAGTGACTGTAGGGCAGGTTTATATCAGACAGGGGGAGATTGGTGTCAGTGGCTGAGGGGCAGGTTTATATCAGACAAGGGGAGATTGGTGTCAGTGTCTGTGGGGCTGGTTTATATCAGACAGGGGCAGATTGGTGTCAGTGTCTGAGGGGCTGGTTTATATCAGACAAAGGGGATTGGTTTCAGTGTCTGTGGGGCTGGTTTATATCAAACAGGGTGAGATTGGTGTCAGTGTCTGTGGGGCTGGTTTATATCAGACATGGCGAGATTGGTTTCAGTGATGGTGGGGCAGGTTTATATCAGGCAGGGTGTGATTGGTGTCAGTGTCAGAAGGGCTGGTTTATATCAGACATAGCGAGATTGGTGTCAGTGTCTGAGGGGCTGGTTTATATCAGACAAGTGGAGATTGGTGTCAAAGTCTGTGGGGCTGGTTTATATCAGACAGGGGCAGATTGGTGTCAGTGTCTGAGGGGCTGGTTTATATCAGACAGGGGGAGATTGATGTCAGTGACTGTGGGGCTGGTTTGTATCAGACAGGGTGAGATTGGTGTCAGTGACTGTGGGGCTGATTTATATCAGACAGGGGGAGATTGGTGTCAGTGACTGTGGGGCTGGTTTATATCAGACAAGGGAAGATTGGTGTCAAAGCCTGTGGGGCTGGTTTATATCAGACAGGGGCAGATTGGTGTCATTGTCTGTGGGGCTGGTTTATATCAGACAAGGGAAGATTGGTGTCAGTGACTGTGGGGCTGGTTTATATCAGACAGGGGCAGATTGGTGTCAGTGTCTGTGGGGCTGGTTTATATCAGACAGAGGGAGATTGGTGTCAGTGACTGTGGGGCTGATTTATATCAGACAGGGGGAGATTGGTGTCAGTGACTGTGGGGCTGGTTTGTATCAAACAGGGCGAGATTGGTGTCAGTGACTGTGGGGCTGGTTTATATCAGACAGGGGCAGATTGGTGTCAGTGACTGTGCGTCTGGTTTATATCAGACAGGGGGAGATTGGTGTCAGTGACTGTGGGGCTGGTTTATATCAGACAGAGGGAGATTGGTGTTAGTGACTGTGGGGCTGGTTTATGTCAAACTGGGGGAGATTGGTGTCAGTGTCTGTGGTGCTGGTTTATATCAGACAGGTGCAGATTGGTGTCAGTGACTGTGGGGCTGGTTTATATCAGACAGGGGGAGATTGGTGTTAGTGACTGTGGGGCTGGTTTATATCAAACAGGGGGAGATTGGTGTCAGTGTCTGTGGGGCTGGTTTATATCTGACAGGGAGAGATTGGTTTCAGTGACGGTGGGGCAGGTTTATATCAGACAGGGTGTGAATGGTGTCAGTGTCTGAGGGGCTGGCTTACATCAGACAAGGGGAGATTGGTGTCAGTGTCTCTGGGGCTGGGTTATATCAGACAAGGGTAGATTGGTGTCAGTGTTGTGGGGCTGGGTTATATCAGACAGGGGGTGATTGGTCTCAGTGACTGTGGGGCTGGGTTATATCAGACAGGGGGAGATTGGTGTCAGTGACTGTGGGGCACGTTTATATCAGACAGGGCGAGAATGGTGTTAGTGTCTGAGGGGCTGGTTTATATCAGACAAGGGGAGATTGGTGTCAGTGTCTGTGGGGCTGGTTTATATCAGACAGAGGCAGATTGGTGTCAGTGTCTGAGGGGCTGGTTTGTATCAAACAGGGCGAGATTGGTGTCAGTGAATGTGGGTCTGGTTTATATCAGACAGGGGGAGATTGGTGTCAGTGACTGTGGGGCTGGTTTATGTCAAACTGGGGGAGATTGGTGTCAGTGTCTGTGGGGCTGGTTTATATCAGACAGGGGGAGATTGGTGTTCGTGACTGTGGGGCTGGTTTATATCAGACAGGGGTAGATTGGTGTCAGTGACTGTGGGGCTGGTTTATATCAGACAGGGGGAGATTGGTGTTCGTGACTGGGGGTCTGGTTTATATCAGACAGGGGGAGATTGGTGTCAGTGTCTGTGGGGCTGGTTTATATCAGACATGGCAAGATTGGTTTCAGTGACGGTGGGGCAGGTTTATATCAGACAGGGTGTGATTGGTGTCAGTGTCTGAGGGGCTGGCTTACATCAGACAAGGGAAGATTGGTGTCAGTGTCCCTGGGGCTGGATTATATCAGACAGGGGGAGTTTGTTGTCAGTGTCTGAGCGGCTGGTTTATATCAGACAAGGGTAGATTGGTGTCAGTGTTGTGGGGCTGGGTTATATCAGACAGGCAGAGATTGGTGTCAGTGACTGTGGGGCTGGTTTATATCAGACAAAGGGTGATTGGTGTCAGTGACTGTGGGGCTGGTTTATATCAGACAGGGGAAGATTGGTGTCAATGACTGTGGGGCACATTCATATCAGACAGGGGGTGATTGGTTTCAGTGACTGTGGAGCTGGTTTATATCAGACAGGGGGAAATTGGTGGCAGTGACTGTAGGGCAGGTTTATATCAGACAGGGGTAGATTGGTCTCAGTGTCTGAGGGGCTGGTTTATATCAGACAAGGGGAGATTGGTGTCAGTGTCTGTGGGGCTGGTTTATATCAGACATGGGGAGATTGGTGTCAGTGTCTGTGGGGCTGGTTTATATCTGACAGGGGCAGATTGGTGTCAGTGTCTGAGGGGCTGGTTTATATCAGAAAAGAGGAGATTGGTGTCAGTGTCAGAAGGGCTGGTTTATATCAGACAAGGGGAGATTGGTTTCAGTGTCTGTGGGGCTGGTTTATATCAGACAAGGGGAGATTGGTGTCAGTGTCTGTGGGGCTGATTTATATCAGACAGGGGGAGATTGGTGTCAGTGTCTGTGGGCCTGATTTATATCAGACAGGGTGAGATTGGTGTCAGTGACTGTGGGGCTGGTTTATATCAGACAGGGGAAGATTGGTGTCAGTGACTGTGGGGCACATTTATATCAGACAGGCAGAGATTGTTGTCAGTGACTGTGGAGCTGGTTTATATCAGACAGGGGGAGATTGGTGTCAGTGACTGTTGGGCACGTTTATATCAGACAGAGCGAGATTGGTGTCAGTGTCTGAGGGGCTGGTTTATATCAGACAAGTGGAGATTGGTGTCAAAGTCTGTGGGGCTGGTTTTTCTCAGACAGGGGCAGATTGGTGTCAGTGTCTGAAGGGCTGGTTTATATCAGACAGGGGGAGATTGGTGTCAGTGACTGTGGGGCTGGTTTGTATCAGACAGGGTGAGATTGGTGTCAGTGACTGTGGGGCTGATTTATATCAGACAGGGGGAGATTGGTGTCAGTGACTGTGGGGCTGGTTTATATCAGACAAGGGAAGATTGGTGTCAAAGCCTGTGGGGCTGGTTTATATCAGACAGGGGCAGATTGGTGTCAGTGTCTGTGGGGCTGGTTTATATCAGACAGAGGGAGATTGGTGTCAGTGACTGTGGGGCTGATTTATATCAGACAGGGGGAGATTGGTGTCAGTGACTGTGGGGCTGGTTTGTATCAAACAGGGCGAGATTGGTGTCAGTGACTGTGGGGCTGGTTTATATCAGACAGGGGCAGATTGGTGTCAGTGACTGTGCGTCTGGTTTATATCAGACAGGGGGAGATTGGTGTCAGTGACTGTGGGGCTGGTTTATATCAGACAGGGGGAGATTGGTGTCAGTGACTGTGGGGCTGGTTTATGTCAAACTGGGGGAGATTGGTGTCAGTGTCTGTGGTGCTGGTTTATATCAGACAGGTGCAGATTGGTGTCAGTGACTGTGGGGCTGGTTTATATCAGACAGGGGGAGATTGGTGTTAGTGACTGTGGGTCTGGTTTATATCAAACAGGGGGAGATTGGTGTCAGTGTCTGTGGGGCTGGTTTATATCTGACAGGGAGAGATTGGTTTCAGTGACGGTGGGGCAGGTTTATATCAGACAGGGTGTGAATGGTGTCAGTGTCTGAGGGGCTGGCTTACATCAGACAAGGGGAGATTGGTGTCAGTGTCTCTGGGGCTGGGTTATATCAGACAAGGGTAGATTGGTGTCAGTGTTGTGGGGCTGGGTTATATCAGACAGGGGGTGATTGGTCTCAGTGACTGTGGGGCTGGGTTATATCAGACAGGGGGAGATTGGTGTCAGTGACTGTGGGGCACGTTTATATCAGACAGGGCGAGAATGGTGTTAGTGTCTGAGGGGCTGGTTTATATCAGACAAGGGGAGATTGGTGTCAGTGTCTGTGGGGCTGGTTTATATCAGACAGAGGCAGATTGGTGTCAGTGTCTGAGGGGCTGGTTTGTATCAAACAGGGCGAGATTGGTGTCAGTGAATGTGGGTCTGGTTTATATCAGACAGGGGGAGATTGGTGTCAGTGACTGTGGGGCTGGTTTATGTCAAACTGGGGGAGATTGGTGTCAGTGTCTGTGGGGCTGGTTTATATCAGACAGGGGGAGATTGGTGTCAGTGACTGTGGGGCTGGTTTATATCAGACAAGGGAAGATTGGTGTCAAAGCCTGTGGGGCTGGTTTATATCAGACAGGGGCAGATTGGTGTCATTGTCTGTGGGGCTGGTTTATATCAGACAAGGGAAGATTGGTGTCAGTGACTGTGGGGCTGGTTTATATCAGACAGGGGCAGATTGGTGTCAGTGTCTGTGGGGCTGGTTTATATCAGACAGAGGGAGATTGGTGTCAGTGACTGTGGGGCTGATTTATATCAGACAGGGGGAGATTGGTGTCAGTGACTGTGGGGCTGGTTTGTATCAAACAGGGCGAGATTGGTGTCAGTGACTGTGGGGCTGGTTTATATCAGACAGGGGCAGATTGGTGTCAGTGACTGTGCGTCTGGTTTATATCAGACAGGGGGAGATTGGTGTCAGTGACTGTGGGGCTGGTTTATATCAGACAGAGGGAGATTGGTGTTAGTGACTGTGGGGCTGGTTTATGTCAAACTGGGGGAGATTGGTGTCAGTGTCTGTGGTGCTGGTTTATATCAGACAGGTGCAGATTGGTGTCAGTGACTGTGGGGCTGGTTTATATCAGACAGGGGGAGATTGGTGTTAGTGACTGTGGGGCTGGTTTATATCAAACAGGGGGAGATTGGTGTCAGTGTCTGTGGGGCTGGTTTATATCTGACAGGGAGAGATTGGTTTCAGTGACGGTGGGGCAGGTTTATATCAGACAGGGTGTGAATGGTGTCAGTGTCTGAGGGGCTGGCTTACATCAGACAAGGGGAGATTGGTGTCAGTGTCTCTGGGGCTGGGTTATATCAGACAAGGGTAGATTGGTGTCAGTGTTGTGGGGCTGGGTTATATCAGACAGGGGGTGATTGGTCTCAGTGACTGTGGGGCTGGGTTATATCAGACAGGGGGAGATTGGTGTCAGTGACTGTGGGGCACGTTTATATCAGACAGGGCGAGAATGGTGTTAGTGTCTGAGGGGCTGGTTTATATCAGACAAGGGGAGATTGGTGTCAGTGTCTGTGGGGCTGGTTTATATCAGACAGAGGCAGATTGGTGTCAGTGTCTGAGGGGCTGGTTTGTATCAAACAGGGCGAGATTGGTGTCAGTGAATGTGGGTCTGGTTTATATCAGACAGGGGGAGATTGGTGTCAGTGACTGTGGGGCTGGTTTATGTCAAACTGGGGGAGATTGGTGTCAGTGTCTGTGGGGCTGGTTTATATCAGACAGGGGGAGATTGGTGTTCGTGACTGTGGGGCTGGTTTATATCAGACAGGGGTAGATTGGTGTCAGTGACTGTGGGGCTGGTTTATATCAGACAGGGGGAGATTGGTGTTCGTGACTGGGGGTCTGGTTTATATCAGACAGGGGGAGATTGGTGTCAGTGTCTGTGGGGCTGGTTTATATCAGACATGGCAAGATTGGTTTCAGTGACGGTGGGGCAGGTTTATATCAGACAGGGTGTGATTGGTGTCAGTGTCTGAGGGGCTGGCTTACATCAGACAAGGGAAGATTGGTGTCAGTGTCCCTGGGGCTGGATTATATCAGACAGGGGGAGTTTGTTGTCAGTGTCTGAGCGGCTGGTTTATATCAGACAAGGGTAGATTGGTGTCAGTGTTGTGGGGCTGGGTTATATCAGACAGGCAGAGATTGGTGTCAGTGACTGTGGGGCTGGTTTATATCAGACAAAGGGTGATTGGTGTCAGTGACTGTGGGGCTGGTTTATATCAGACAGGGGAAGATTGGTGTCAATGACTGTGGGGCACATTCATATCAGACAGGGGGTGATTGGTTTCAGTGACTGTGGAGCTGGTTTATATCAGACAGGGGGAAATTGGTGGCAGTGACTGTAGGGCAGGTTTATATCAGACAGGGGTAGATTGGTCTCAGTGTCTGAGGGGCTGGTTTATATCAGACAAGGGGAGATTGGTGTCAGTGTCTGTGGGGCTGGTTTATATCAGACATGGGGAGATTGGTGTCAGTGTCTGTGGGGCTGGTTTATATCTGACAGGGGCAGATTGGTGTCAGTGTCTGAGGGGCTGGTTTATATCAGACATGGGGAGATTGGTGTCAGTGTCAGAAGGGCTGGTTTATATCAGACAAGGGGAGATTGGTTTCAGTGTCTGTGGGGCTGGTTTATATCAGACAAGGGGAGATTGGTGTCAGTGTCTGTGGGGCTGATTTATATCAGACAGGGGGAGATTGGTGTCAGTGTCTGTGGGCCTGATTTATATCAGACAGGGTGAGATTGGTGTCAGTGACTGTGGGGCTGGTTTATATCAGACAGGGGAAGATTGGTGTCAGTGACTGTGGGGCACATTTATATCAGACAGGCAGAGATTGTTGTCAGTGACTGTGGAGCTGGTTTATATCAGACAGGGGGAGATTGGTGTCAGTGACTGTTGGGCACGTTTATATCAGACAGAGCGAGATTGGTGTCAGTGTCTGAGGGGCTGGTTTATATCAGACAAGTGGAGATTGGTGTCAAAGTCTGTGGGGCTGGTTTTTCTCAGACAGGGGCAGATTGGTGTCAGTGTCTGAAGGGCTGGTTTATATCAGACAGGGGGAGATTGGTGTCAGTGACTGTGGGGCTGGTTTGTATCAGACAGGGTGAGATTGGTGTCAGTGACTGTGGGGCTGATTTATATCAGACAGGGGGAGATTGGTGTCAGTGACTGTGGGGCTGGTTTATATCAGACAAGGGAAGATTGGTGTCAAAGCCTGTGGGGCTGGTTTATATCAGACAGGGGCAGATTGGTGTCAGTGTCTGTGGGGCTGGTTTATATCAGACAGAGGGAGATTGGTGTCAGTGACTGTGGGGCTGATTTATATCAGACAGGGGGAGATTGGTGTCAGTGACTGTGGGGCTGGTTTGTATCAAACAGGGCGAGATTGGTGTCAGTGACTGTGGGGCTGGTTTATATCAGACAGGGGCAGATTGGTGTCAGTGACTGTGCGTCTGGTTTATATCAGACAGGGGGAGATTGGTGTCAGTGACTGTGGGGCTGGTTTATATCAGACAGGGGGAGATTGGTGTCAGTGACTGTGGGGCTGGTTTATGTCAAACTGGGGGAGATTGGTGTCAGTGTCTGTGGTGCTGGTTTATATCAGACAGGTGCAGATTGGTGTCAGTGACTGTGGGGCTGGTTTATATCAGACAGGGGGAGATTGGTGTTAGTGACTGTGGGTCTGGTTTATATCAAACAGGGGGAGATTGGTGTCAGTGTCTGTGGGGCTGGTTTATATCTGACAGGGAGAGATTGGTTTCAGTGACGGTGGGGCAGGTTTATATCAGACAGGGTGTGAATGGTGTCAGTGTCTGAGGGGCTGGCTTACATCAGACAAGGGGAGATTGGTGTCAGTGTCTCTGGGGCTGGGTTATATCAGACAAGGGTAGATTGGTGTCAGTGTTGTGGGGCTGGGTTATATCAGACAGGGGGTGATTGGTCTCAGTGACTGTGGGGCTGGGTTATATCAGACAGGGGGAGATTGGTGTCAGTGACTGTGGGGCACGTTTATATCAGACAGGGCGAGAATGGTGTTAGTGTCTGAGGGGCTGGTTTATATCAGACAAGGGGAGATTGGTGTCAGTGTCTGTGGGGCTGGTTTATATCAGACAGAGGCAGATTGGTGTCAGTGTCTGAGGGGCTGGTTTGTATCAAACAGGGCGAGATTGGTGTCAGTGAATGTGGGTCTGGTTTATATCAGACAGGGGGAGATTGGTGTCAGTGACTGTGGGGCTGGTTTATGTCAAACTGGGGGAGATTGGTGTCAGTGTCTGTGGGGCTGGTTTATATCAGACAGGGGGAGATTGGTGTTCGTGACTGTGGGGCTGGTTTATATCAGACAGGGGTAGATTGGTGTCAGTGACTGTGGGGCTGGTTTATATCAGACAGGGGGAGATTGGTGTTCGTGACTGGGGGTCTGGTTTATATCAGACAGGGGGAGATTGGTGTCAGTGTCTGTGGGGCTGGTTTATATCAGATATGGCAAGATTGGTTTCAGTGACGGTGGGGCAGGTTTATATCAGACAGGGTGTGATTGGTGTCAGTGTCTGAGGGGCTGGCTTACATCAGACAAGGGAAGATTGGTGTCAGTGTCCCTGGGGCTGGATTATATCAGACAGGGGGAGTTTGTTGTCAGTGTCTGAGCGGCTGGTTTATATCAGACAAGGGTAGATTGGTTTCAGTGTTGTGGGGCTGGGTTATATCAGACAGGCAGAGATTGGTGTCAGTGACTGTGGGGCTGGTTTATATCAGACAAAGGGTGATTGGTGTCAGTGACTGTGGGGCTGGTTTATATCAGACAGGGGAAGATTGGTGTCAATGACTGTGGGGCACATTCATATCAGACAGGGGGTGATTGGTTTCAGTGACTGTGGAGCTGGTTTATATCAGACAGGGGGAAATTGGTGGCAGTGACTGTAGGGCAGGTTTATATCAGACAGGGGTAGATTGGTGTCAGTGTCTGAGGGGCTGGTTTATATCAGACAAGGGGAGATTGGTGTCAGTGTCTGTGGGGCTGGTTTATATCAGACATGGGGAGATTGGTGTCAGTGTCTGTGGGGCTGGTTTATATCAGACAGGGGCAGATTGGTGTCAGTGTCTGAGGGGCTGGTTTATATCAGAAAAGAGGAGATTGGTGTCAGTGTCAGAGGGGCTGGTTTACATCAGACAAGGGGAGATTGGTTTCACTGTCTGTGGGGCTGGTTTATATCAGACAAGGGGAGATTGGTGTCAGTGTCTGTGGGGCTGATTTATATCAGACAGGGGGAGATTGGTGTCAGTGTCTGTGGGGCTGATTTATATCAGACAGGGGGAGATTGGTGTCAGTGACTGTGGGGCTGGTTTGTATCAAACAGGGCGAGATTGGTGTCAGTGACTGTGGGTCTGCTTTGTATCAGACAGGGGGAGATTGGTGTCAGTTACTGTGGGGCTGGTTTATGTCAAACTGGGGGAGATTGGTGTCAGTGACTGTGGGGCTGGTTTATGTCAAACTGGGGGAGATTGGTGTCAGTGTCTGTGGTGCTGGTTTATATCAGACAGGTGCAGATTGGTGTCAGTGTCTGAGGGGCTCGTTTATATCAGACAGGGGGAGATTGGTGTCAGTGACTGTGGGGCTGGTTTGTATTAGACAGGGTGAGATTGGTGTCAGTGACTGTGGGGCTGATTTATATCAGACAGGGGGAGATTGGTGTCAGTGACTGTGGGGCTGGTTTATATCAGACAAGGGAAGATTGGTGTCAGTGACTGTGGGGCTGGTTTATATCAGACAGGGGCAGATTGGTGTCAGTGTCTGTGGGGCTAGTTTATATCAGACAGGGGGAGATTGGTGTCAGTGACTGTGGGGCTGATTTATATCAGACAGGGGGAGATTGGTGTCAGTGACTGTGGGGCTGGTTTGTATCAAACAGGGCGAGATTGGTGTCAGTGACTGTGGGGCTGGTTTATATCAGACAGGGGCAGATTGGTGTCAGTGACTGTGCGTCTGGTTTATATCAGACAGGGGGAGATTGGTGTCAGTGACTGTGGGGCTGGTTTATATCAGACAGGGGGAGATTGGTGTCAGTGACTGTGGGGCTGGTTTATGTCAAACTGGGGGAGATTGCTGTCAGTGTCTGTGGTGCTGGTTTATATCAGACAGGTGCAGATTGGTGTCAGTGACTGTGGGGCTGGTTTATATCAGACAGGGGGAGATTGGTGTTAGTGACTGTGGGGCTGGTTTATATCAAACAGGGGGAGATTGGTGTCAGTGTCTGTGGGGCTGGTTTATATCAGACAGGGAGAGATTGGTTTCAGTGACGGTGGGGCAGGTTTATATCAGACAGGGTGTGATTGGTGTCAGTGTCTGAGGGGCTGGCTTACATCAGACAAGGGGAGATTGGTGTCAGTGTCTCTGGGGCTGGGTTCTATCAGACAAGGGTAGATTGGTGTCAGTGTTGTGGGGCTGGGTTATATCAGACAGGGGGTGATTGGTCTCAGTGACTGTGGGGCTGGGTTATATCAGACAGGGGGAGATTGGTGTCAGTGACTGTGGGGCACGTTTATATCAGACAGGGCGAGAATGGTGTTAGTGTCTGAGGGGCTGGTTTATATCAGACAAGGGGAGATTGGTGTCAGTGTCTGTGGGGCTGGTTTATATCAGACAGAGGCAGATTGGTGTCAGTGTCTGAGGGGCTGGTTTGTATCAAACAGGGCGAGATTGGTGTCAGTGAATGTGGGTCTGGTTTATATCAGACAGGGGGAGATTGGTGTCAGTGACTGTGGGGCTGGTTTATGTCAAACTGGGGGAGATTGGTGTCAGTGTCTGTGGGGCTGGTTTATATCAGACAGGGGGAGATTGGTGTTCGTGACTGTGGGGCTGGTTTATATCAGACAGGGGTTGATTGGTGTCAGTGACTGTGGGGCTGGTTTATATCAGACAGGGGGAGATTGGTGTCAGTGTCTGTGGGGCTGGTTTATATCAGACATGGCAAGATTGGTTTCAGTGACGGTGGGGCAGGTTTATATCAGACAGGGTGTGATTGGTGTCAGTGTCTGAGGGGCTGGCTTACATCAGACAAGGGAAGATTGGTGTCAGTGTCCCTGGGGCTGGATTATATCAGACAGGGGGAGATTGTTGTCAGTGTCTGAGCGGCTGGTTTATATCAGACAAGGGTAGATTGGTGTCAGTGTTGTGGGGCTGGGTTATATCAGACAGGCAGAGATTGGTGTCAGTGACTGTGGGGCTGGTTTATATCAGACAAAGGGTGATTGGTGTCAGTGACTGTGGGGCTGGTTTATATCAGACAGGGGAAGATTGGTGTCAATGACTGTGGGGCACATTCATATCAGACAGGGGGTGATTGGTTTCAGTGACTGTGGAGCTGGTTTATATCAGACAGGGGGAAATTGGTGGCAGTGACTGTAGGGCAGGTTTATATCAGACAGGGGTAGATTGGTGTCAGTGTCTGTGGGGCTGATTTATATCAGACAGGGGGAGATTGGTGTCAGTGACTGTGGGGCTGGTTTGTATCAAACAGGGCGAGATTGGTGTCAGTGACTGTGGGTCTGCTTTGTATCAGACAGGGGGAGATTGGTGTCAGTTACTGTGGGGCTGGTTTATGTCAAACTGGGGGAGATTGGTGTCAGTGACTGTGGGGCTGGTTTATGTCAAACTGGGGGAGATTGGTGTCAGTGTCTGTGGTGCTGGTTTATATCAGACAGGGGCAGATTGGTGTCAGTGTCTGAGGGGCTCGTTTATATCAGACAGGGGGAGATTGGTGTCAGTGACTGTGGGGCTGGTTTGTATCAAACAGGGCGAGATTGGTGTCAGTGACTGTGGGTCTGCTTTGTATCAGACAGGGGGAGATTGGTGTCAGTTACTGTGGGGCTGGTTTATGTCAAACTGTGGGGGATTGGTGTCAGTGTCTGTGGTGCTGGTTTATATCAGACAGGGGGAGATTGGTGTCAGTGACTGTGGAGCTGGTTTATATCAGACAGGGGGAGATTGGTGTCAGTTACTGTGGGGCTGGTTTATATCAGACAGGGGGAGATTGGTGTCAGTGTCTGTGGGGCTGGTTTATATCAGACAGGGGCAGATTGGTGTCAGTGACTGTGGGTCTGGTTTATATCAGACAGGGTGTGAGTGGTGTCAGTGTCTGTGGGCCTGGTTTATATCAGACAAGGGGAGATTGGTGTCAGTGACTGTGGGTCTGGTTTATATCAGACAGGGGGTGATTGGTGTCAGTGTCTGTGGGGCTGGTTTATATCAGACAGGGGGTGATTGGTGTCAGTGTCAGAAGGGCTGGTTTATATCAGACAAGGGGAGATTGTTGTCAGTGTCTGTGGGGCTGGTTTATATCAGACAAGGGGAGATTGGTGTCAGTGTCTGTGGGGCTGATTTATATCAGACAGAGGCAGATTTGTGTCAGTGTCTGAGGGGCTGGTTTGTATCAAACAGCGGGAGTTTGGTGTCAGTGTCTGTGGGGCTGGTTTATATCAGACAGGGGGAGATTGGTGTTCGTGACTGTGTGGCTGGTTTATATCAAACAGGGGGAGATTGGTGTCTGTGACTGTGGGGCTGGTTTATATCAGACAGGGAGATTGGTGTCAGTGACTGTGGGGCTGGTTTATATCAGACAGGGGGAGATTGGTGTTCGTGACCGTGGGGCTGGTTTATATCAGACAGGGGAGATTGGTGTCAGTGTCTGTGGGGCTGGTTTATATCAGACAGGGCGAGATTGGTTTCAGTGACGGTGGGGCAGGTTTATATCAGACAGGGTGTGATTGGTGTCAGTGTCTGAGTGGCTGGCTTACATCAGACAAGGGGAGATTGGTGTCAGTGTCTCTGGGGCTGGGTTATATCAGACAGTGGGAGTTTGTTGTCAGTGTCTGAGCGGCTGGTTTATATCAGACAAGGGTAGATTGGTGTCAGTGTTGTGGGGCTGGGTTATATCAGACAGGCAGAGATTGGTGTCAGTGACTGTGGGGCTGGTTTATATCAGACAAAGGGTGATTGGTGTCAGTGACTGTGGGGCTGGTTTATATCAGACAGGGTGTGATTGGTTTCAGTGACTGTGGAGCTGGTTTATATCAGACAGGGGGAAATTGGTGGCAGTGACTGTAGGGCAGGTGAAAATCAGACAGGGGTAGATTGGTGTCAGTGTCTGAGGGGCTGGTTTATATCAGACAAGGGGAGATTGGTGTCAGTGTCTGTGAGGCTGGTTTATATCAGACAAGGGGAGATTGGTGTCAGTGTCTGTGGGGCTGGTTTATATCAGACATGGGGAGATTGGTGTCAGTGACTGTGGGGCTGGCTAATATCAAACAGGGCGAGATTGGTGTCAGTGACTGTGGGTCTGGTTTATATCAGACAGGGGGAGATTGGTGTCAGTGTCTGAGGGGCTGGTTTATATCAGACAGGGGGAGATTGGTGTCAGTGTCTGTGGGGCTGGTTTATATCAGACATGGGAAGATTGGTGTCAGTATGTGTGGGGCTGGTTTATATCAGACAAGGCGAAATTGTTGTCAGTGTCTGTGGGGCTGGTTTATATCAGACAGGGGGAGATTGGTGTCAGTGGCTGAGGGGCAGGTTTATATCAGACAAGGGGAGATTGGTGTCAGTGGCTGAGGGGCAGGTTTATATCAGACAGGGGCAGATTGGTGTCAGTGTCTGAGGGGCTGGTTTATATCAGACAGGAGGAGATTGGTGTCAGTGTCTGTGGGGCTGGTTTATATCAAACAGGGTGAGATTGGTGTCAGTGTCTGTGGGGCTGGTTTATATCAGACAGGGGGTGATTGGTCTCTTTGACTGTGGAGCTGGTTTATATCAGACAGGGGCAGATTGGTGTCAGTGACTGTGGGGCTGGTTGATATCAGACAGGGGGAGATTGGTTTCAGTGTCTGTGGGGCTGGTTTATATCAGACAAGGGGAGATTGGTGTCAGTGGCGCTGATTTATATCAGACAGGGGGAGATTGGTGTCAGTGTCTGTGGGGCTGATTTATATCAGACAGGGGGAGATTGGTGTCAGTGACTGTGGGGCTGGTTTGTATCAAACAGGGCGAGATTGGTGTCAGTGACTGTGGGTCTGCTTTATATCAGACAGGGGGAGATTGGTGTCAGTTACTGTGGGGCTGGTTTATGTCAAACTGGGGGAGATTGGTGTCAGTGTCTGTGGTGCTGGTTTATATCAGACAGGGGGGGATTGGTGTCAGTGACTGTGGGGCTGGTTTCTATCATACAAAGGGTGATTGGTGTCAGTGACTGTGGGGCTGGTTTATATCAGACAGGGGAAGATTGGTGTCAGTGACTGTGGGGCTGGTTGATATCAGACAGGGGGTGATTGGTCTCAGTGACTGTGGGGCTGGTTTATATCAGACAGGGGAAATTGGTGTCAGTGACTGTGGGGCTGGTTTATGTCAAACTGTGGGGGATTGGTGTCAGTGTCTGTGGTGCTGGTTTATATCAGATAGGGGGAGATTGGTGTCAGTGACTGTGGAGCTGGTTTATATCAGACAGGGGGAGATTGGTGTCAGTGTCTGTGGGGCTGGTTTATATCAGACAGGGTGTGATTGGTGTCAGTGTCTGTGGGCCTGGTTTATATCAGACAAGGGGAGATTGGTGTCAGTGACTGTGGGTCTGGTTTATATCAGACAGGGGGTGATTGGTGTCAGTGTCTGTGGGGCTGGTTTATATCAGACAGGGGGTGATTGGTGTCAGTGTCAGAGGGGCTGGTTTATATCAGACAAGGGGAGATTGGTTTCAGTGTCTGTGGGGCTGGTTTATATCAGACAAGGGGAGATTGGTGTCAGTGTCTGTGGGGCTGATTTATATCAGACAGAGGCAGATTGGTGTCAGTGTCTGAGGGGCTGGTTTGTATCAAACAGGGGGAGTTTGGTGTCAGTGTCTGTGGGGCTGGTTTATATCAGACAGGGGGAGATTGGTGTTCGTGACTGTGTGGCTGGTTTATATCAAACAGGGGGAGATTGGTGTCAGTGACTCTGGGGCTGGTTTATATCAGACAGGGGGAGATTGGTGTCAGTGACTGTGGGGCTGGTTTGTACAGACAGGGTGAGATTGGTGTCAGTGACTGTGGGGCTGATTTATATCAGACAGGGGGAGATTGGTGTCAGTGACTGTGGGGCTGGTTTATATCAGACAAGGGAAGATTGGTGTCAAAGCCTGTGGGGCTGGTTTATATCAGACAGGGGCAGATTGGTGTCAGTGTCTGTGGGGCTGGTTTATATCAGACAGAGGGAGATTGGTGTCAGTGACTGTGGGGCTGATTTATATCAGACAGGGGGAGATTGGTGTCAGTGACTGTGGGGCTGGTTTGTATCAAACAGGGCGAGATTGGTGTCAGTGACTGTGGGGCTGGTTTATATCAGACAGGGGCAGATTGGTGTCAGTGACTGTGCGTCTGGTTTATATCAGACAGGGGGAGATTGGTGTCAGTGACTGTGGGGCTGGTTTATATCAGACAGGGGGAGATTGGTGTCAGTGACTGTGGGGCTGGTTTATGTCAAACTGGGGGAGATTGGTGTCAGTGTCTGTGGTGCTGGTTTATATCAGACAGGTGCAGATTGGTGTCAGTGACTGTGGGGCTGGTTTATATCAGACAGGGGGAGATTGGTGTTAGTGACTGTGGGGCTGGTTTATATCAAACAGGGGGAGATTGGTGTCAGTGTCTGTGGGGCTGGTTTATATCTGACAGGGAGAGATTGGTTTCAGTGACGGTGGGGCAGGTTTATATCAGACAGGGTGTGAATGGTGTCAGTGTCTGAGGGGCTGGCTTACATCAGACAAGGGGAGATTGGTGTCAGTGTCTCTGGGGCTGGGTTATATCAGACAAGGGTAGATTGGTGTCAGTGTTGTGGGGCTGGGTTATATCAGACAGGGGGTGATTGGTCTCAGTGACTGTGGGGCTGGGTTATATCAGACAGGGGGAGATTGGTGTCAGTGACTGTGGGGCACGTTTATATCAGACAGGGCGAGAATGGTGTTAGTGTCTGAGGGGCTGGTTTATATCAGACAAGGGGAGATTGGTGTCAGTGTCTGTGGGTCTGGTTTATATCAGACAGGGGGAGATTGGTGTCAGTGACTGTGGGGCTGGTTTATGTCAAACTGGGGGAGATTGGTGTCAGTGTCTGTGGGGCTGGTTTATATCAGACAGGGGGAGATTGGTGTTCGTGACTGTGGGGCTGGTTTATATCAGACAGGGGTAGATTGGTGTCAGTGACTGTGGGGCTGGTTTATATCAGACAGGGGGAGATTGGTGTTCGTGACTGGGGGTCTGGTTTATATCAGACAGGGGGAGATTGGTGTCAGTGTCTGTGGGGCTGGTTTATATCAGACATGGCAAGATTGGTTTCAGTGACGGTGGGGCAGGTTTATATCAGACAGGGTGTGATTGGTGTCAGTGTCTGAGGGGCTGGCTTACATCAGACAAGGGAAGATTGGTGTCAGTGTCCCTGGGGCTGGATTATATCAGACAGGGGGAGTTTGTTGTCAGTGTCTGAGCGGCTGGTTTATATCAGACAAGGGTAGATTGGTGTCAGTGTTGTGGGGCTGGGTTATATCAGACAGGCAGAGATTGGTGTCAGTGACTGTGGGGCTGGTTTATATCAGACAAAGGGTGATTGGTGTCAGTGACTGTGGGGCTGGTTTATATCAGACAGGGGAAGATTGGTGTCAATGACTGTGGGGCACATTCATATCAGACAGGGGGTGATTGGTTTCAGTGACTGTGGAGCTGGTTTATATCAGACAGGGGGAAATTGGTGGCAGTGACTGTAGGGCAGGTTTATATCAGACAGGGGTAGATTGGTGTCAGTGTCTGAGGGGCTGGTTTATATCAGACAAGGGGAGATTGGTGTCAGTGTCTGTGGGGCTGGTTTATATCAGACATGGGGAGATTGGTGTCAATGTCTGTGGGGCTGGTTTATATCAGACAGGGGCAGATTGGTGTCAGTGTCTGAGGGGCTGGTTTATATCAGAAAAGAGGAGATTGGTGTCAGTGTCAGAGGGGCTGGTTTATATCAGACAAGGGGAGATTGGTTTCACTGTCTGTGGGGCTGGTTTATATCAGACAAGGGGAGATTGGTGTCAGTGTCTGTGGGACTGATTTATATCAGACAGGGGGAGATTGGTGTCAGTGTCTGTGGGGCTGATTTATATCAGACAGGGGGAGATTGGTGTCAGTGACTGTGGGGCTGGTTTGTATCAAACAGGGCGAGATTGGTGTCAGTGACTGTGGGTCTGCTTTGTATCAGACAGGGGGAGATTGGTGTCAGTTACTGTGGGGCTGGTTTATGTCAAACTGGGGGAGATTGGTGTCAGTGACTGTGGGGCTGGTTTATGTCAAACTGGGGGAGATTGGTGTCAGTGTCTGTGGTGCTGGTTTATATCAGACAGGGGCAGATTGGTGTCAGTGTCTGAGGGGCTCGTTTATATCAGACAGGGGGAGATTGGTGTCAGTGACTGTGGGGCTGGTTTGTATTAGACAGGGTGAGATTGGTGTCAGTGACTGTGGGGCTGATTTATATCAGACAGGGGGAGATTGGTGTCAGTGACTGTGGGGCTGGTTTATATCAGACAAGGGAAGATTGGTGTCAAAGCCTGTGGGGCTGGTTTATATCAGACAGGGGCAGATTGGTGTCAGTGTCTGTGGGGCTGGTTTATATCAGACAGGGGGAGATTGGTGTCAGTGACTGTGGGGCTGATTTATATCAGACAGGGGGAGATTGGTGTCAGTGACTGTGGGGCTGGTTTGTATCAAACAGGGCGAGATTGGTGTCAGTGACTGTGGGGCTGGTTTATATCAGACAGGGGCAGATTGGTGTCAGTGACTGTGCGTCTGGTTTATATCAGACAGGGGGAGATTGGTGTCAGTGACTGTGGGGCTGGTTTATATCAGACAGGGGGAGATTGGTGTCAGTGACTGTGGGGCTGGTTTATGTCAAACTGGGGGAGATTGCTGTCAGTGTCTGTGGTGCTGGTTTATATCAGACAGGTGCAGATTGGTGTCAGTGACTGTGGGGCTGGTTTATATCAGACAGGGGGAGATTGGTGTTAGTGACTGTGGGGCTGGTTTATATCAAACAGGGGGAGATTGGTGTCAGTGTCTGTGGGGCTGGTTTATATCAGACAGGGAGAGATTGGTTTCAGTGACTGTGGGGCAGGTTTATATCAGACAGGGTGTGATTGGTGTCAGTGTCTGAGGGGCTGGCTTACATCAGACAAGGGGAGATTGGTGTCAGTGTCTCTGGGGCTGGATTCTATCAGACAAGGGTAGATTGGTGTCAGTGTTGTGGGGCTGGGTTATATCAGACAGGGGGTGATTGGTCTCAATGACTGTGGGGCTGGGTTATATCAGACAGGGGGAGATTGGTGTCAGTGACTGTGGGGCACGTTTATATCAGACAGGGCGAGAATGGTGTTAGTGTCTGAGGGGCTGGTTTATATCAGACAAGGGGAGATTGGTGTCAGTGTCTGAGGGGCTGGTTTGTATCAAACAGGGCGAGATTGGTGTCAGTGAATGTGGGTCTGGTTTATATCAGACAGGGGGAGATTGGTGTCAGTGACTGTGGGGCTGGTTTATGTCAAACTGGGGGAGATTGGTGTCAGTGTCTGTGGGGCTGGTTTATATCAGACAGGGGGAGATTGGTGTTCGTGACTGTGGGGCTGGTTTATATCAGACAGGGGTAGATTGGTGTCAGTGACTGTGGGGCTGGTTTATATCAGACAGGGGGAGATTGGTGTTCGTGACTGGGGGTCTGGTTTATATCAGACAGGGGGAGATTGGTGTCAGTGTCTGTGGGGCTGGTTTATATCAGACATGGCAAGATTGGTTTCAGTGACGGTGGGGCAGGTTTATATCAGACAGGGTGTGATTGGTGTCAGTGTCTGAGGGGCTGGCTTACATCAGACAAGGGAAGATTGGTGTCAGTGTCCCTGGGGCTGGATTATATCAGACAGGGGGAGATTGTTGTCAGTGTCTGAGCGGCTGGTTTATATCAGACAAGGGTAGATTGGTGTCAGGGTTGTGGGGCTGGGTTATATCAGACAGGCAGAGATTGGTGTCAGTGACTGTGGGGCTGGTTTATATCAGACAAAGGGTGATTGGTGTCAGTGACTGTGGGGCTGGTTTATATCAGACAGGGGAAGATTGGTGTCAATGACTGTGGGGCACATTCATATCAGACAGGGGGTGATTGGTTTCAGTGACTGTGGAGCTGGTTTATATCAGACAGGGGGAAATTGGTGGCAGTGACTGTAGGGCAGGTTTATATCAGACAGGGGTAGATTGGTGTCAGTGTCTGTGGGGCTGGTTTATATCAGACATGGGGAGATTGGTGTCAATGTCGGTGGGGCTGGTTTATATCAGACAGGGGCAGATTGGTGTCAGTGTCTGAGGGGCTGGTTTATATCAGAAAAGAGGAGATTGGTGTCAGTGTCAGAGGGGCTGGTTTATATCAGACAAGGGGAGATTGGTTTCACTGTCTGTGGGGCTGGTTTATATCAGACAAGGGGAGATTGGTGTCAGTGTCTGTGGGGCTGATTTATATCAGACAGGGGGAGATTGGTGTCAGTGTCTGTGGGGCTGATTTATATCAGACAGGGGGAGATTGGTGTCAGTGACTGTGGGGCTGGTTTGTATCAAACAGGGCGAGATTGGTGTCAGTGACTGTGGGTCTGCTTTGTATCAGACAGGGGGAGATTGGTGTCAGTTACTGTGGGGCTGGTTTATGTCAAACTGGGGGAGATTGGTGTCAGTGACTGTGGGGCTGGTTTATGTCAAACTGGGGGAGATTGGTGTCAGTGTCTGTGGTGCTGGTTTATATCAGACAGGGGCAGATTGGTGTCAGTGTCTGAGGGGCTCGTTTATATCAGACAGGGGGAGATTGGTGTCAGTGACTGTGGGGCTGGTTTGTATTAGACAGGGTGAGATTGGTGTCAGTGACTGTGGGGCTGATTTATATCAGACAGGGGGAGATTGGTGTCAGTGACTGTGGGGCTGGTTTATATCAGACAAGGGAAGATTGGTGTCAAAGCCTGTGGGGCTGGTTTATATCAGACAGGGGCAGATTGGTGTCAGTGTCTGTGGGGCTGGTTTATATCAGACAGGGGGAGATTGGTGTCAGTGACTGTGGGGCTGATTTATATCAGACAGGGGGAGATTGGTGTCAGTGACTGTGGGGCTGGTTTGTATCAAACAGGGCGAGATTGGTGTCAGTGACTGTGGGGCTGGTTTATATCAGACAGGGGCAGATTGGTGTCAGTGACTGTGGCGCTGGTTTATATCAGACTGGGGGAGATTGGTGTCAGTGACTGTGGGGCTGGTTTATGTCAAACTGGGGGAGATTGCTGTCAGTGTCTGTGGTGCTGGTTTATATCAGACAGGTGCAGATTGGTGTCAGTGACTGTGGGGCTGGTTTATATCAGACAGGGGGAGATTGGTGTTAGTGACTGTGGGGCTGGTTTATATCAAACAGGGGGAGATTGGTGTCAGTGTCTGTGGGGCTGGTTTATATCAGACAGGGAGAGATTGGTTTCAATGGCGGTGGGGCAGGTTTATATCAGACAGGGTGTGATTGGTGTCAGTGTCTGAGGGGCTGGCTTACATCAGACAAGGGGAGATTGGTGTCAGTGTCTCTGGGGCTGGGTTCTATCAGACAAGGGTAGATTGGTGTCAGTGTTGTGGGGCTGGGTTATATCAGACAGGGGGTGATTGGTCTCAGTGACTGTGGGGCTGGGTTATATCAGACAGGGGGAGATTGGTGTCAGTGACTGTGGGGCACGTTTATATCAGACAGGGCGAGAATGGTGTTAGTGTCTGAGGGGCTGGTTTATATCAGACAAGGGGAGATTGGTGTCAGTGTCTGTGGGGCTGGTTTATATCAGACAGAGGCAGATTGGTGTCAGTGTCTGAGGGGCTGGTTTGTATCAAACAGGGCGAGATTGGTGTCAGTGAATGTGGGTCTGGTTTATATCAGACAGGGGGAGATTGGTGTCAGTGACTGTGGGGCTGGTTTATGTCAAACTGGGGGAGATTGGTGTCAGTGTCTGTGGGGCTGGTTTATATCAGACAGGGGGAGATTGGTGTTCGTGACTGTGGGGCTGGTTTATATCAGACAGGGGTAGATTGGTGTCAGTGACTGTGGGGCTGGTTTATATCGGACAGGGGGAGATTGGTGTTCGTGACTGGGGGTCTGGTTTATATCAGACAGGGGGAGATTGGTGTCAGTGTCTGTGGGGCTGGTTTATATCAGACATGGCAAGATTGGTTTCAGTGACGGTGGGGCAGGTTTATATCAGACAGGGTGTGATTGGTGTCAGTGTCTGAGGGGCTGGCTTACATCAGACAAGGGAAGATTGGTGTCAGTGTCCCTGGGGCTGGATTATATCAGACAGGGGGAGATTGTTGTCAGTGTCTGAGCGGCTGGTTTATATCAGACAAGGGTAGATTGGTGTCAGTGTTGTGGGGCTGGGTTATATCAGACAGGCAGAGATTGGTGTCAGTGACTGTGGGGCTGGTTTATATCAGACAAAGGGTGATTGGTGTCAGTGACTGTGGGGCTGGTTTATATCAGAAAAGAGGAGATTGGTGTCAGTGTCAGAGGGGCTGGTTTATATCAGACAAGGGGAGATTGGTTTCACTGTCTGTGGGGCTGGTTTATATCAGACAAGGGGAGATTGGTGTCAGTGTCTGTGGGGCTGATTTATATCAGACAGGGGGAGATTGGTGTCAGTGTCTGTGGGGCTGATTTATATCAGACAGGGGGAGATTGGTGTCAGTGACTGTGGGGCTGGTTTGTATCAAACAGGGCGAGATTGGTGTCAGTGACTGTGGGTCTGCTTTGTATCAGACAGGGGGAGATTGGTGTCAGTTACTGTGGGGCTGGTTTATGTCAAACTGGGGGAGATTGGTGTCAGTGACTGTGGGGCTGGTTTATGTCAAACTGGGGGAGATTGGTGTCAGTGTCTGTGGTGCTGGTTTATATCAGACAGGGGCAGATTGGTGTCAGTGTCTGAGGGGCTCGTTTATATCAGACAGGGGGAGATTGGTGTCAGTGACTGTGGGGCTGGTTTGTATTAGACAGGGTGAGATTGGTGTCAGTGACTGTGGGGCTGATTTATATCAGACAGGGGGAGATTGGTGTCAGTGACTGTGGGGCTGGTTTATATCAGACAAGGGAAGATTGGTGTCAAAGCCTGTGGGGCTGGTTTATATCAGACAGGGGCAGATTGGTGTCAGTGTCTGTGGGGCTGGTTTATATCAGACAGGGGGAGATTGGTGTCAGTGACTGTGGGGCTGATTTATATCAGACAGGGGGAGATTGGTGTCAGTGACTGTGGGGCTGGTTTGTATCAAACAGGGCGAGATTGGTGTCAGTGACTGTGGGGCTGGTTTATATCAGACAGGGGCAGATTGGTGTCAGTGACTGTGCGTCTGGTTTATATCAGACAGGGGGAGATTGGTGTCAGTGACTGTGGCGCTGGTTTATATCAGACTGGGGGAGATTGGTGTCAGTGACTGTGGGGCTGGTTTATGTCAAACTGGGGGAGATTGCTGTCAGTGTCTGTGGTGCTGGTTTATATCAGACAGGTGCAGATTGGTGTCAGTGACTGTGGGGCTGGTTTATATCAGACAGGTTGAGATTGGTGTTAGTGACTGTGGGGCTGGTTTATATCAAACAGGGGGAGATTGGTGTCAGTGTCTGTGGGGCTGGTTTATATCAGACAGGGAGAGATTGGTTTCAGTGGCGGTGGGGCAGGTTTATATCAGACAGGGTGTGATTGGTGTCAGTGTCTGAGGGGCTGGCTTACATCAGACAAGGGGAGATTGGTGTCAGTGTCTCTGGGGCTGGGTTCTATCAGACAAGGGTAGATTGGTGTCAGTGTTGTGGGGCTGGGTTATATCAGACAGGGGGTGATTGGTCTCAGTGACTGTGGGGCTGGGTTATATCAGACAGGGGGAGATTGGTGTCAGTGACTGTGGGGCACGTTTATATCAGACAGGGCGAGAATGGTGTTAGTGTCTGAGGGGCTGGTTTATATCAGACAAGGGGAGATTGGTGTCAGTGTCTGTGGGGCTGGTTTATATCAGACAGAGGCAGATTGGTGTCAGTGTCTGAGGGGCTGGTTTGTATCAAACAGGGCGAGATTGGTGTCAGTGAATGTGGGTCTGGTTTATATCAGACAGGGGGAGATTGGTGTCAGTGACTGTGGGGCTGGTTTATGTCAAACTGGGGGAGATTGGTGTCAGTGTCTGTGGGGCTGGTTTATATCAGACAGGGGGAGATTGGTGTTCGTGACTGTGGGGCTGGTTTATATCAGACAGGGGTAGATTGGTGTCAGTGACTGTGGGGCTGGTTTATATCGGACAGGGGGAGATTGGTGTTCGTGACTGGGGGTCTGGTTTATATCAGACAGGGGGAGATTGGTGTCAGTGTCTGTGGGGCTGGTTTATATCAGACATGGCAAGATTGGTTTCAGTGACGGTGGGGCAGGTTTATATCAGACAGGGTGTGATTGGTGTCAGTGTCTGAGGGGCTGGCTTACATCAGACAAGGGAAGATTGGTGTCAGTGTCCCTAGGGCTGGATTATATCAGACAGGGGGAGATTGTTGTCAGTGTCTGAGCGGCTGGTTTATATCAGACAAGGGTAGATTGGTGTCAGTGTTGTGGGGCTGGGTTATATCAGACAGGCAGAGATTGGTGTCAGTGACTGTGGGGCTGGTTTATATCAGACAAAGGGTGATTGGTGTCAGTGACTGTGGGGCTGGTTTATATCAGACAGGGGAAGATTGGTGTCAATGACTGTGGGGCACATTCATATCAGACAGGGGGTGATTGGTTTCAGTGACTGTGGAGCTGGTTTATATCAGACAGGGGGAAATTGGTGGCAGTGACTGTAGGGCAGGTTTATATCAGACAGGGGTAGATTGGTGTCAGTGTCTGAGGGGCTGGTTTATATCAGACAAGGGGAGATTGGTGTCAGTGTCTGTGGGGCTGGTTTACATCAGACATGGGGAGATTGGTGTCAGTGTCTGTGGGGCTGGTTTATATCAGACAGGGGCAGATTGGTGTCAGTGTCTGAGTGGCTGGTTTATATCAGAAAAGAGGAGATTGGTGTCAGTGTCAGAGGGGCTGGTTTATATCAGACAAGGGGAGATTGGTTTCAGTGTCTGTGGGGCTGGTTTATATCAGACAAGGGGAGATTGGTGTCAGTGTCTGTGGGGCTGATTTATATCAGACAGGGGGAGATTGGTGTCAGTGTCTGTGGGGCTGATTTATATCAGACAGGGGGAGATTGGTGTCAGTGACTGTGGGGCTGGTTTGTATCAAACAGGGCGAGATTGGTGTCAGTGACTGTGGGTCTGCTTTGTATCAGACAGGGGGAGATTGGTGTCAGTTACTGTGGGGCTGGTTTATGTCAAACTGTGGGGGATTGGTGTCAGTGTCTGTGGTGCTGGTTTATATCAGACAGGGGGAGATTGGTGTCAGTTACTGTGGAGCTGGTTTATATCAGACAGGGGGAGATTGGTGTCAGTGACTGTGGGGCTGGTTTATATCAGACAGGGGGAGATTGGTGTCAGTGTCTGTGGGGCTGGTTTATATCAGACAGGGGCAGATTGGTGTCAGTGACTGTGGGTCTGGTTTATATCAGACAGGGTGTGATTGGTGTCAGTGTCTGTGGGCCTGGTTTATTTCAGACAAGGGGAGATTGGTGTCAGTGACTGTGGGTCTGGTTTATATCAGACAGGGGGTGATTGGTGTCAGTGACTGTGGGGCTGGTTTATATCAGACAGGGGGTGATTGGTGTCAGTGTCAGAGGGGCTGGTTTATATCAGACAAGGGGAGATAGTTGTCAGTGTCTGTGGGGCTGGTTTATATCAGACAAGGGGAGATTGGTGTCAGTGTCTGTGGGGCTGATTTATATCAGACAGAGGCAGATTGGTGTCAGTGTCTGAGGGGCTGGTTTGTATCAAACAGGGCGAGATTGGTGTTCGTGACCGTGGGGCTGGTTTATATCAGACAGGGGAGATTGGTGTCAGTGTCTGTGGGGCTGGTTTCTATCAGACAGGGCGAGATTGGTTTCAGTGACGGTGGGGCAGGTTTATATCAGACAGGGTGTGATTGGTGTCAGTGTCTGAGTGGCTGGCTTACATCAGACAAGGGGAGATTGGTGTCAGTGTCTCTGGGGCTGGGTTATATCAGACAGTGGGAGTTTGTTGTCAGTGTCTGAGCGGCTGGTTTATATCAGACAAGGGTAGATTGGTGTCAGTGTTGTGGGGCTGGGTTATATCAGACAGGCAGAGATTGGTGTCAGTGACTGTGGGGCTGGTTTATATCAGACAAAGGGTGATTGGTGTCAGTGACTGTGGGGCTGGTTTATATCAGACAGGGGGTGATTGGTTTCAGTGACTGTGGAGCTGGTTTATATCAGACAGGGGGAAATTGGTGGCAGTGACTGTAGGGCAGGTTTATATCAGACAGGGGTAGATTGGTGTCAGTGTCTGAGGGGCTGGTTTATATCAGACATGGGGAGATTGGTGTCAGTGACTGTGGGGCTGGCTAATATCAAACAGGGCGAGATTGGTGTCAGTGACTGTGGGTCTGGTTTATATCAGACAGGGGGAGATTGGTGTCAGTGTCTGAGGGGCTGGTTTATATCAGACAGGGGGAGATTGGTGTCAGTGTCTGTGGGGCTGGTTTATATCAGACATGGGAAGATTGGTGTCAGTATGTGTGGGGCTGGTTTATATCACACAAGGCGAAATTGGTGTCAGTGTCTGTGGGGCTGGTTTATATCAGACAGGGGGAGATTGGTGTCAGTGGCTGAGGGGCAGGTTTATATCAGACAAGGGGAGATTGGTGTCAGTGGCTGAGGGGCAGGTTTATATCAGACAGGGGCAGATTGGTGTCAGTGTCTGAGGGGCTGGTTTATATCAGACAGGAGGAGATTGGTGTCAGTGTCTGTGGGGCTGGTTTATATCAAACAGGGTGAGATTGGTGTGAGTGTCTGTGGGGCTGGTTTATATCAGACATGGCGAGATTGGTTTCAGTGACGGTGGAGCAGGTTTATATCAGACAGGGGGAGATTGGTGTCAGTGACTGTGGGGCTGGTTTATATCAGACTGGGGTGATTGGTCTCTTTGACTGTGGAGCTGGTTTATATCAGACAGGGGCAGATTGGTGTCAGTGACTGTGCGTCTGGTTTATATCAGACAGGGGGAGATTGGTGTCAGTGACTGTAGAGCTGGTTAATATCAGACAGGGGGAGATTGGTGTCAGTGTCTGTGGGGCTGGTTTATATCAGACAAGGCGAAATTGGTGTCAGTGTCTGTGGGGCTGATTTATATCAGACAAGGGGAGATTGGTGTCAGTGTCTGTGGGGCTGGTTTATATCAGACAAGGCGAAATTGGTGTCAGTGTCTGAGGGCCTGGTTTATATCAGACAGGGGGAGATTGGTGTCAGTGACTGTGGGGCACGTTTATATCAGACAAGGGGAGATTGGTGTCAAAGTCTGTGGGGCTGGTTTATATCAGACAGGGGCAGATTGGTGTCAGTGTCTGAGGGGCTGGTTTATATCAGACAGGGGGAGATTGGTGTCAGTGTCTGAGGGGCTGGTTTATATCAGACAAGGGGAGATTGGTGTCAAAGTCTGTGGGGCTGGTTTATATCAGACAGGGGCAGATTGGTGTCAGTGTCTGAGGGGCTGGTTTATATAGGACAGGGGGAGATTGGTGTCAGTGTCTGAGGGGCTGGTTTATATCAGACAAGGGGAGATTGGTGTCAGTGACTGTGGGGCACGTTTATATCAGACAGGGGCAGATTGGTGTCAGTGTCTGAGGGGCTGGTTTATATCAGACAGGGCGAGATTGGTGTCAGTGTCTGAGGGGCTGGTTTATATCAGACAGGGGGAGATTGGTGTCAGTGACTGTTGGGCACGTTTATATCAGACAGAGCGAGATTGGTGTCAGTGTCTGAGGGGCTGGTTTATATCAGACAAGTGGAGATTGGTGTCAAAGTCTGTGGGGCTGGTTTATATCAGACAGGGGCAGATTGGTGTCAGTGTCTGAGGGGCTGGTTTATATCAGACAGGGTGAGATTGGTGTCAGTGACTGTGGGGCTGGTTTGTATCAGACAGGGGGAGATTGGTGTCAGTGACTGTGGGGCTGATTTATATCAGACAGGGGGAGATTGGTGTCAGTGACTGTGGGGCTGGTTTATATCAGACAAGGGAAGATTGGTGTCAAAGCCTGTGGGGCTGGTTTATATCAGACAGGGGCAGATTGGTGTCAGTGTCTGTGGGGCTGGTTTATATCAGACAGGAGGAGATTGGTGTCAGTGACTGTGGGGCTGATTTATATCAGACAGGGGGAGATTGGTGTCAGTGACTGTGGGGCTGGTTTGTATCAAAAACAGGGCGAGATTGGTGTCAGTGACTGTGGGGCTGGTTTATATCAGACAGGGGCAGATTGGTGTCAGTGTCTGAGGGGCTGGTTTATATCAGACAGGGGGAGATTGGTGTCAGTGACTGTGGTGCTGGTTTGTATCAGACAAGGGGAGATTGGTGTCAGTGTCTGTGGGGCTGATTTATATCAGACAGGGGGAGATTGGTGTCAGTGACTGTGGTGCTGGTTTGTATCAGACAGGGGGAGATTGGTGTCAGTGACTGTGGGGCTGGTTTGTATCAAACAGGGCGAGATTGGTGTCAGTGACTGTGCGTCTGGTTTATATCAGACAGGGGGAGATTGGTGTCAGTGACTGTGCGTCTGGTTTATATCAGACAGGGGGAGATTGGTGTCAGTGACTGTGGGGCTGGTTTATATCAGACAGGGGAAGATTGGTGTCAGTGACTGTGGGGCTGGTTTATGTCAAACTGGGGGAGATTGGTGTCAGTGTCTGTGGTGCTGGTTTATATCAGACAGGGAGAGATTGGTTTCAGTGACGGTGGGGCAGGTTTATATCAGACAGGGTGTGATTGGTGTCAGTGTCTGAGGGGCTGGCTTACATCAGACAAGGGGAGATTGGTGTCAGTGTCTCTGGGGCTGGGTTATATCAGACAAGGGTAGATTGGTGTCAGTGTTGTGGGGCTGGGTTATATCAGACAGGGGGTGATTGGTCTCAGTGACTGTGGGGCTGGTTTATATCAGACAGGGGGAGATTGGTGTCAGTGGCTGTGGGGCACGTTTATATCAGACAGGGCGAGAATGGTGTTAGTGTCTGAGGGGCTGGTTTATATCAGACAAGGGGAGATTGGTGTCAGTGTCTGTGGGGATGGTTTATATCAGACAGAGGCAGATTGGTGTCAGTGTCTGAGGGGCTGGTTTGTATCAAACAGGGCGAGATTGGTGTCAGTGAATGTGGGTCTGGTTTATATCAGACAGGGGGAGATTGGTGTCAGTGACTGTGGGGCTGGTTTATGTCAAACTGGGGGAGATTGGTGTCAGTGTCTGTGGGGCTGGTTTATATCAGACAGGGGGAGATTGGTGTTCGTGACTGTGGGGCTGGTTTATATCAGACAGGGGTAGATTGGTGTCAGTGACTGTGGGGCTGGTTTATATCAGACAGGGGGAGATTGGTGTTCGTGACTGGGGGGCTGGTTTATATCAGACAGGGGGAGATTGGTGTCAGTGTCTGTGGGGCTGGTTTATATCAGACATGGCAAGATTGGTTTCAGTGACGGTGGGGCAGGTTTATATCAGACAGGGTGTGATTGGTGTCAGTGTCTGAGGGGCTGGCTTACATCAGACAAGGGAAGATTGGTGTCAGTGTCTCTGGGGCTGGATTATATCAGACAGGGGGAGTTTGTTGTCAGTGTCTGAGCGGCTGGTTTATATCAGACAAGGGTAGATTGGTGTCAGTGTTGTGGGGCTGGGTTATATCAGACAGGCAGAGATTGGTGTCAGTGACTGTGGGGCTGGTTTATATCAGACAAAGGGTGATTGGTGTCAGTGACTGTGGGGCTGGTTTATATCAGACAGGGGAAGATTGGTGTCAATGACTGTGGGGCTGGTTTATATCAGACAGGGGCAGATTGGTGTCAGTGACTGTGGGTCTGGTTTATATCAGACAGGGGGAGATTGTTGTCAGTGTCTGAGGGGCTGGTTTATATCAGACAGGGGGAGATTGTTGTCAGTGACTGTGGGGCTGGTTTATATCCGACAAGGGGAGTTTGTTTTCAGTGACTGTGGGGCTGGTTTATATCAGACAGGGGAAGATTGGTCTCAGTGACTGTGGAGCTGGTTTATATCAGACAGGAGGAAATTGGTGGCAGTGACTGTAGGGCAGGTTTATATCAGACAGGGCTAGATTGGTGTCAGTGTCTGAGGGGCTGATTTATATCCGACAGTGTGAGATTGGTGTCAGTGTCTGTGGGGCTGGTTTATATCAGACAGGGGGAGATTGGTGTCAGTGTCTGAGGGGTTGGTTTATATCAGACATGGGGAGATTGGTGTCAGTGTCTGTGGGGCACGTTTATATCAGACAGGGGGAGATTGGTGTCAGTGACTGTGGGGCACGGTTATATCAGACAGGGCGAGATTGGTGTCAGTGTCTGAGGGGCTGGTTTATATCGGACAAGGGGAGATTGGTGTCAGTGTCTGTGGGGCTGGTTTATATCAGACAGGGGCAGATTGGTGTCAGTGTCTGAGGGGCTGGTTTATATCAGACAGGGGGAGATTGGTGTCAGTGACTGTGGGGCTGGTTTGTATCAAACAGGGCGAGATTGGTGTCAGTGACTGTGGGGCTGGTTTGTGTCAAACTGGGGGAGATTGGTGTCAGTGTCTGTGGTGCTGGCTTATATCAGACAGGGGGAGATTGGTGTCAGTGACTGTGGGGCTGGTTTATATCAGACAGGGGGAGATTGGTGTTCGTGACTGTGGGGCTGGTTTATATCAAACAGGGTGAGATTGGTGTCAGTGTCTGTGTGGCTGGTTTATATCAGACAGGGGGAGATTGGTGTCAGTGTCTGAGCGGCTGGTTTATATCAGACAAGGGGAGATTGGTGTCAGTTTCTATGGGGCTGGGTTATATCAGACAGGGGGAGTTTGTTGTCAGTGTCTGAGCGGCTGGTGTATATCAGACAAGGGTAGATTGGTGTCAGTGTTATGGGGCTGGGTTATATCAGACAGGCAGAGATTGGTGTCAGTGACTGTGGGGCTGGTTTCTATCAGACAAAGGGTGATTGGTGTCAGTGACTGTGGGGCACATTTATATCAGACAGGGGGTGATTGGTGTCAGTGACTGTGGAGCTGGTTTATATCAGACAGGGGGAAATTGGTGGCAGTGACTGTGGGGCAGGTTTATATCAGACAGGGGGAGATTGGTGTCAGTGTCTGTGAGGCTGGTTTATATCAGACAAGGGGAGATTGGTGTCAGTGTCTGTGGGGCTGATTTATATCAGACAAGGGGAGATTGGTGTCAGTGTCTGTAGGGCAGGTTTATATCAGACAGGGGTAGATTGGTGTCAGTGTCTGAGGGGCTGGTTTATATCAGACAAGGGGAGATTGGTGTCAGTGTCTGTGGGGCTGGTTTATATCAGACAGGGGGAGATTGGTGTCAATGTCTGTGAGGCTGGTTATATCAGACAAGGGGTGATTGGTGTCAGTGTCTGTGGGGCTGATTTATATCAGACAGGGGGAGATTGGTGTCAGTGACTGTGGGGCTGGCTTATATTAAACAGGGCGAGATTGGTGTCAGTGACTGTGGGTCTGGTTTATATCAGACAGTGGGAGATTGGTGTCAGTGACTGTGGTTCTGGTTTATATCAGACAGGGGGAGATTGTTGTCAGTAATTATGGGTTGGTTTATATCAGACAGGGGAAATTTGTGCCAGTGACGGTGAGGCTGGTTTATATCAGACAAGGGGTGATTGGCGTCAGTGTCTGTGGAGCTGGTTTATATCATACAGGGGGAGATTGGTGTCAGTGACTGTGGGGCTGGTTTATATCAGACAGGGGGAGATTGTTGTCAGTGTCTGAGTGGCTGGTTTATATCAGACAGGGGGAGATTGTTGTCAGTGACTGTGGGGCTGGTTTATATCCGACAAGGGGAGTTTGTTGTGAGTGACTGTGGGGCTGGTTTATATCAGACAGGGGAAGATTGGTCTCAGTGACTGTGGAACTGGTTTATATCAGACAGGAGGAAATTGGTGGCAGTGACTGTAGGGCAGGTTTATATCAGACAGGGCTAGATTGGTGTCAGTGTCTGAGGGGCTGATTTATATCCGACAAGGTGAGATTGGTGTCAGTGTCTGTGGGGCTGGTTTATATCAGACAGGGGGAGATTGGTGTCAGTGTCTGAGGGGTTGGTTTATATCAGACATGGGGAGATTGGTGTCAGTGTCTGTGGGGCATGTTTATATCAGACAGGGCGAGATTGGTGTCAGTGTCTGAGGGGCTGGTTTATATCGGACAAGGGGAGATTGGTGTCAGTGTCTGTGGGGCTGGTTTATATCAGACAGGGGCAGATTGGTGTCAGTGTCTGAGGGGCTGGTTTATATCAGACAGGGGGAGATTGGTGTCAGTGACTGTGGGGCTGGTTTGTATCAAACAGGGCGAGATTGGTGTCAGTGACTGTGGGGCTGGTTTATGTCAAACTGGGGGAGATTGGTGTCAGTGTCTGTGGTGCTGGCTTATATCAGACAGGGGGAGATTGGTGTCAGTGACTGTGGGGCTGGTTTATATCAGACAGGGGGAGATTGGTGTTCGTGACTGTGGGGCTGGTTTATATCAAACAGGGTGAGATTGGTGTCAGTGTCTGTGGGGCTGGTTTATATCAGACAGGGGGAGATTGGTGTCAGTGTCTGAGCGGCTGGTTTATATCAGACAAGGGGAGATTGGTGTCAGTGTCTATGGGGCTGGGTTATATCAGACAGGGGGAGTTTGTTGTCAGTGTCTGTGCGGCTGGTTTATATCAGACAAGGGTAGATTGGTGTCAGTGTTATGGGGCTGGGTTACATCAGACAGGCAGAGATTGGTGTCAGTGACTGTGGGGCTGGTTTCTATCAGACAAAGGGTGATTGGTGTCAGTGACTGTGGGGCTGGTTTATATCAGACAGGGGAAGATTGGTGTCAGTGACTGTGGGGCACATTTATATCAGACAGGGGGTGATTGGTGTCAGTGACTGTGGAGCTGGTTTATATCAGACAGGGGGAAATTGGTGGCAGTGACTGTGGGGCAGGTTTATATCAGACAGGGGGAGATTGGTGTCAGTGTCTGTGAGGCTGGTTTATATCAGACAAGGGGAGATTGGTGTCAGTGTCTGTGGGGCTGATTTATATCAGACAAGGGGAGATTGGTGTCAGTGTCTGTAGGGCAGGTTTATATCAGACAGGGGTAGATTGGTGTCAGTGTCTGAGGGGCTGGTTTATATCAGACAAGGGGAGATTGGTGTCAGTGTCTGTGGGGCTGGTTTATATCAGACAGGGGGAGATTGGTGTCAGTGTCTGTGAGGCTGGTTATATCAGACAAGGGGTGATTGGTGTCAGTGTCTGTGGGGCTGATTTATATCAGACAGGGGGAGATTGGTGTCAGTGACTGTGGGGCTGGCTTATATTAAACAGGGCGAGATTGGTGTCAGTGACTGTGGATCTGGTTTATATCAGACAGTGGGAGATTGGTGTCAGTGACTGTGGTTCTGGTTTATATCAGACAGGGGGAGATTGTTGTCAGTAATTATGGGTTGGTTTATATCAGACAGGGGAAATTGGTGCCAGTGACGGTGAGGCTGGTTTATATCAGACAAGGGGTGATTGGCGTCAGTGTCTGTGGAGCTGGTTTATATCATACAGGGGGAGATTGGTGTCAGTGACTGTGGGGCAAATTTATATCAGACAGGGGGATATTTGTATCAGTGACTGTGGGGCTGGTTTATATCAGACAAAGGGTGATTGGTGTCAGTGACTGTGGGGCTGTTTTATATCAGACAGGGGAAGATTGGTGTCAGTGACTGTGGGGCACATTTATATTAGACAGGGTGTGATTGGTGTCAGTGACTGTGGAGCTGGTTTATATCAGACAGGGGTAGATTGGTGTCAGTGTCTGAGGGGCTGGTTTATATCAGACAGGGGGAGATTGGTGTCAGTGTCTGACGGGCTGGTTTATATCAGACAGGCGGAGATTGGTGTCAGTGTCTGTGGGGCTGGTTTATATCAGACATGGGGAGATTGGTGTCAGTATCTGTGGGGCTGGTTTATATCAGACAAGGCGAAATTGGTGTCAGTGTCTGTGGGGCTGGTTTATATCAGACAAGGGGAGATTGGTGTCAGTGACTGTGGGGCACGTTTATATCAGACAGGGGGAGATTTGTGTCAGTGACTGTTGGGCACGTTTATATCAGAAAGGGGGTGATTGGTGTCAGTGATTGTGGAGCTGGTTTATATCAGACAGGGGGAGATTGGTGTCAGTGTCTGTGGTGCTGGTTTATATCAGACAGGGGGAGATTGGTGTCAGTGTCTGAGGGGCTGGTTTATATCAGACAAGGGGAGATTGGTGTCAGTGTCTGAGGGGCTGCTTTATATCAGACATGGGGCGATTGGTGTCACTGACTGTTTGGCAGGTTTATATCAGACAGGGGGAGATTGGTGTCAGTGGCTGAGGGGCTGGTTTATATCAGACAAGGAGAGATTAGTGTCAGTCTCTGTGGGGCTGGTTTATATCAGACAGGGGCAGATTGGTGTCAGTGTCTCTGGGGCTGATTTATATCAGACAGGGGGAGATTGGTGTCAGTGTCTGTGGGGCTGGTTTATATCAGACAGGGGGAGATTGGTGTCAGTGTCTGTGGGGCTGATTTATATCAGACAGGGGGAGATTGGTGTCAGTGACTGTGGGGCTGGCTTATATCAAACAGGGCGAGATTGGTGTCAGTGACTGTGGGTCTGGTATATATCATACCGGGGGGAGATTGGTGTCAGTGACTGTGGGGCTGATTTATATCAGACAGGGGAAGATTGGTGTCAGTGACTGTGGGGCACATTTATATCAGACAGGGGGTGATTGGTGTCAGTGACTGTAAAGCTGGTTTATATCAGACAGGGGGAGATTGGTGTCAGTGACTGTAGGGCAGGTTTATATCAGACAGGGGTAGCTGAGCGGCTGGTTTATATCAGACAACGGGATATTGGTGTCAGTGTTGTGTGGCTGATTTATATCAGACAGGGGGAGATTGGTGTCAGAATCTGTGGTGATGGTTTATATCAGACAGTGGGAGATTGGTGTCAGTGACTGTGGTGCTGGTTTATATCAGACAGGGGGAGATTGGTGTCAGTGTCTGTGGTGATGGTTTATGTTAGAAACGAAAATCGCTTCTCAATAATCGCTCTAGACAAATTCAGGAAAGCAAAGTTTTATTAACAAGTCAAGTCTGCAGAGTTGGGCACCCTTGAAGAAAAGGCGCGCTGAGGCTTACAAAGTCTCCCATTATATACAGTACAAATCCCTCCTCTCCTTGGCTCTAACAAGCCATGAGGTTCATATTCTTAAAAACATCATTATTCTTATCACAAAGTCTGCAACAAATGGCTCCAGAGTCTCTAAAGTTGTTGTTTTTCTCACCCTGTAGTCTTATCAGTCAAAGACTTATTCTTCTCTGTCTGTGCAATCTGTAACAGATGTCTCTCGAGTCGTTTCCCTATCCTGGAGTCTTATCAGTCAAGGACTCATCCTTCCCTGCCTGTGTTAATGGTTTCATCAATGAAGGGCCTGTTTGTTTTTACTCTGCTCACAAATTGTCAGCATTCTGCACAATTTAAACTATTCTACTTTTGAGTATATAAAATGTTGTAGAAAAGAAACAAAAGTTTTGTCTTTTATTATAGATCAGTCTGTGGTCCAGGCACATCTTAAAGTTTAAACTGAAATTACCTCTCACAATTCCACCCTTTTCTTTCTTTAAGATGTGCCTGACCAAGATAAGCCCCCCGAGGAGAAAGTGAGGTCTGCAGATGCTGGAGATCAAAGTTGAAACTTTATTGCTGGAACAGCACAGCAGGTCAGGCAGCATCCAGGGAACAGGAGATTCGACGTTTCGGGCACAGGCCCTTCTTCAGGAATGAAGAAGGGCCTGTGCCCAAAACGTCGAATCTCCTGTTCTCTGGATGCTGCCTGACCTGCTGTGCTGTTCCAGCAATAAAGTTTCAACCAAGATAAGCCCCCCCTCCCTCAAGGGCCCGGGAAATCCTTGGTCTTTCGCAGCAACATCACTTTAAGTTCCCGCGTCCCATGTTGTGGAACCACCACTGCCTGGAGTCGGGAAATATTTTTCTGAATTAAAAACTGAATACAGGGAGTTAGGCAGGGTAATACGAGAAGAAGAATCATGCCGCCCCCAACCACCAGCAACGCCGTGCGCCACCAGCTACCACCTAGGAGACCATCCCACCATCCGATGCCACTAAGTGGACGCCAAGATTGTACTGGCACATGGGCCAATCTCCGAATTTCATCAGAAATTTTCAAAACCGCTTTACCATTATCGTCAATTTCTAGACAGCAGTTTGTCAGGTTAAATTTCCCGCACACACCCCCCTCTGAGGCCAACAGATAATCCAAGGCAAGTCGGTTTTGATATATAGCACCCCTCATCTGATCTTGCTGCTGAGCCAACAACTCTAGGGCCAGGGCAGTCCGGTTAGTAATGACCTCTACGACTGCTTGGAGCCTGATAATTCGAGTTAACATATAGATAGGAGTACGATATCCCCATGATCCGTCCTGTGCCCACGTAGCCGGCCCGTAGTATTCAATAATCCGGGCCGGTGGCCACTCATCCCCCCAATCACCGACTTGGATATCCCTTGGCGACCTACGCAGGGAGTCAAAGAGTTTAACTCCCAAATCATCGCCTTCCTCCCGGGGTAATAGGAAGAATTCAGGTCTTATTAGACCCAGGAAGCATACTCCAGCCCATCCCATGGGCAGTTTGGAATATGCCTGATTACCGCATATCCAAAATAGGCCATCTGGAGCAGGCCCTCCCTGCCTCACAACGTCATCCCACAACTCCTTTACCCCAGGGACGCCCTCATAAGGACCAGGACCACTGCAATTCCAGTATTCGGATTGTTCGCCCTGTGGCAGAGTCTGGACAGGATTATTCCAGCATTGATTCCCCTGACAACCACCGCTCCACACTCTTTTCATGCCATCGGAAGGGTCAGCACTTAGCTCGTAAGAGGAGGAATCAGAACGTAACCGAATGCAATTTTGATGATCTCGGTGTGCAATGTACCAAGCAATATTCTCAGGCCACCATACTCGCGTGGTTGCATCCAATATATTCTGACAGGGGCTAATCCCTACCTTCACGGTCCCCTTGCCTTCAATACAGAACTGGCCCTCAGGGCTGTTTGTCAGTCTCCACCCCTGGCTTTTTCTGTCGTTGTCATGAGTCCAAGTGGTTTGCAGCAATTCCCCTATGTCTAAGCTTTGACCAGTCCACGGCCATTGTTCCGACATATGCGGCCCCCCCACAGACCCAGCAATTGCTAACATTTAAAACAGTGGCTATTCTAGAGGTGAGATCAATAAACAGGTTTTGTGTAACATCAGGGAGTTCAATCTTTCCTTCTACCTCTGCGTATACAGATGGCACTTTAGGGAGCACGACCGTTCCCTGACGGTCTTGCTCTTTCCCCAACCCCCGATCAGTGATCTGTATCTTGGTCTCCTTGACTCTGTCAACCTGCTCCCTGAGCAACACGGAGGATAGGTCCCACCTCCCAGTTTTGCTAATACACACCCAGCGGTCATTTATAGGGCATCCATGGATTTTGCCACCGTATCCTTTATTATATACCTGATAATAGGGTCTCCCATCCTCCCAACATTCATGGCGTGCACTCACATCGTAACACCTATCGTCCACATAGGAATGGGACACAAATGATCCCGAATAGATTCGAATCCCAAGTCTTACTGTAGTTCGACATTTGTCACATCTCCCCTCACCCTCCCCCACATACAGGAGTAAACTGATCAATATCCCCACCAATACAGTTCAAGTAGAGTTCATTATTGCTGTCTTTTCAGTTTTACCGACAACGGCTTGTCCCCTTGCTCGCATGTCCAGGTGCTTTCTTCTTCAGGCGGAACAGGCCCCTTTATCCTTGATGCGTGGACCCACCCTTTTTCTTTCGTCCGAACAGCTGCTTCAGTTGTTAATAGAACCAGGAACGATCCTTCCCACCGCGGCTGGAGCTTTTCGGCCTTCCAGGTCTTAACAAGTATCCAATCTCCGGGCTCCACCTTATGCAGGAGGAAGTCGAGCGGCGGAGTCTGAGCCAGGAGACCTTTCCTCCGGAGTTCTGCAAAAGAACGGGATAAGGCCAGTAAATAGGTTCGGATAAATACATCCCCCCCTTGTAGAGTGGGACATCCATCAGCCTTACTCCAATACGGTAATCCGAACAGCATTTCATAGGGGGAAACCCCGACATCTCGGCGAGGTGCCGTACGTATCCTCAATAGGGCAATGGGCAGGCACTTTGGCCAGGGTAACTTAGTTTCTAACATCAGCTTAGTCAATTGGGTCTTGAGCGTGCCATTCATTCTCTCAACTCGACCCGAACTCTAAGGATGCCAGGGTGCGTGGAATTTCCATTGGATACCCAGGGCAGTACAGATCAAATGGTGTAGCTTAGAAATAAAATGCGTCCCGCAGTCAGAGTCGATAGATTCCATTATGCCATATCTCGGGATTATGTTCTCTAACAATAGTCGGGCCACGGTTGGTGCATCGGCTTTGGCAGTTGGGAAAGCCTCTACCCAGTGAGTGAAATGGTCTACTATTACTAGCAGATATTTCCATCTCTGTACTGGGGGTAATTCTGGAAAGTCGACTTGGATCCTCTGAAATGGCCTAATCGCGAGGGGCTGACCACCGGCTGGCATAGAACGCATGGCTTTCTGATTAATACGCCGGCAAGTGGGGCATCCGACTACCTCTTATTGGGCTAATGTGTATATCCCCCTGCATACATAGTCTCTCAGGATTGTATCACACATGGCTTGCACCCCCCAGTGGGTCTGATGGTGTAATCGGTGCAGAATACCCCGGGTGATCTGTTTGTTCAGTACTTGTCTCCCATCTGTTTGTTCAGTACTTGTCTCCACTTCCCGTTAGTATCTAGCCGGGCACCCAATTGATCCATTTTATCAATCTCCCCCTGGGTGAAGACGGGTTGTTTAACGAGCCCTTCCCTCAACGGTATTAACGTTAACAATTGGACGGATTTTTCGACCGCTGCCCGCTTGGCTTCCTCGTCTGCCAGCCGGTTTCCCACCGCTTCCGGTGTCGACCCCTTCTGGTGACTGGGTACATGTACTACTGCAAGTTCTGTAGGCAACGCCAGGGCTTCCAACGTTAGGCTGATCATTTGTTCGTGAGCTAATTCCTTTCCCCGGGAAGTTATCAATCCTCGCTCTTTCCAGATTTTCCCGAAAGTATGAACGACTCCGTATGCATACTTTGAGTCAGTATATATGGTTCCCACTTTCCCTTCCAACAACTTCAGGGCCCTCTGGAGGGCGTACAACTCACAGGATTGGGCTGACCACTTCCCGGGCAGTCGTCCGGACTCAATCGCCCGTTTCGTTGCACCATCTATGACAGCATAGCCACTGTATCGTACTCCACTGATGCACCGGGAGGACCCGTCGATATACAGTTCCTGTCCCTCACCCAGCAGGGCTTCTTGCAGGTCCTCTCGGCTCTTGGTCTGCAAGTCCACAAATTCCACACAATCATGCTCCTGTTCCCCATCTGCAGGACGTCCGTACAGAAACTGGGCTGGGTTGCAACTGAGATCTTTTGCAAAATTGAGATCGTTCGCGGTCATCAAAATCGTCTCATACTTCAGGATGCGAGAGTCTGTTAACCAGCGGTGAGCCTTTTGAGCCAGTATGGCACTAACCGAATGTGGGGAGTATACTGTGATCCTTCCTCCAAAGGTAAGTTTTCGGGCCTCTTCTACGAACATTGCCGTAGCTGCCACTGCCTGTATACAGGTCGGCCATCCACATGACACAGGGTCTAACATTTTTGACAAAAATGCAACCGGCTAACGTTTCCCTGCCCGCAGCTGAGTAAGCACACCCTGGGCAATTCTGCCGGCGCTATTAACATATAACTGGAACGGTTCCTTCAGGGTGGGTAAAGCCAATACCGGAGATCGGATCAGTTTACTTTTAATAATATTAAATCGCTGCTCCTCCTCATCTGACCTGTCCACCTTTTGTCCTTCTTGTCCCAGTTTGTCGTACAAAAATTTTACTAAAGTGGCGTAACTTTCAATCCATATCCGGCAATACCCTACTAGTCCCAGGAATTGTCTGACTTCCTTCTTCGTCCTGGGTATTGGCATACCCGTCATCCCCGATATTCGTTCTGGCGTGATACGGCGATGCCCCTTACTGACCTGATGGCCCAGATATCTTACTTCTTGCTCCACAAACTGGAGTTTTGTCCTGGAGACGCTTAGGCCCTGTTTCCCCAGGAAGTTCAGCAGGGCAACGGTGTCTGCTCGTACCTCCTCTTCTCCCGGTCCTGGGAGTAAGAGATCATCGACATATTGGAGCAATTGATTCTCCGCGTTACACCGAAATCCTCCTAAGATCTGCTCCAGTATTTGTCCAAACAAGTTGGGTGACTCCGTGAATCCCTGCGGCAAGACTGTCCATCTTAACTGTCGCTTTCGTCCTGAGAAGGGATTCTCCCATTCAAATGCAAAAAGGTTCCGACTTTCTTCGTCAAGGGGGCAACTCCAGAAGGCATCCTTCAGATCTATTACGCTGAACCATTCATGTTCGGGGGGGAATTTTACACATTAACGTGTAGGGAGTGGGTACCACCGGGTATCTAGCCTGGACTACTTCATTCAACCCCCGCAAGTCTTGCACCAGCCTATACGTCCCATCCGGCTTTCTCACAGGGAGTGTTGGAGTATTGAAAGGGGACATACATTCCTCCAGTAGTCCATCTGTGATTAATCTTTCTATCACAGGTTGTAACCCTTCCCGTCCTTCCATAGCAATCGGATACTGTTTCCTTCTTACCGGGCCTTTTCCTGGTAACATGGTGATTTGGAGAGGTTTGATGTTTAGACCCCCTCTGTTCCCCTCCCGGTACCAAACTCCCGGGTCTATTTGTTGATCATCTTCTTCGGTGAGGGCGAACAACCGTACCACCATTTCCCCGTTACTTGGTACCGTTCCGATCCCTAGTTTGACCTGCAAGTCTCTTCCTAACAAATTAAATCCCGCCGATGGCAGTAGAAGGAGGTCTCGTTTAGTAGTTCTGTTTTCATACCCAATTTCCACGTCCTCCACTACTGGGACTTGCAATGTCTTTCCTCCAATGCCAGATACCCCCATAACTGTTCTTCCTGCTCGGGTGCCGGGGGGTATTTGGATTATACTTGATCTTTCGGCTCCCGAGTCCACCATAAATGTGATCTCCGACCCTTGGGGCCCTACTTTCAAGTTTACCAGGGGTTCCTGTCGATAGTCCTTTTGCCCCAAGGGTAGGAACCCCCGACCTCCCTAATCTTCCTCCATCAGGGCGTACGACCGCACTTCCCGCTTGTAGCGGGGGCACTCTCGCTTAAAATGTCCCTCTTCATTACAGTAGTAACATCTGAGTATCCTCCTCGTTTCCCTGTCGCGGCCTCGAGTTCCTCCACCCTTCCTTTGTTCCGGCCCCGGTCCTCTTTTCCTCTGCTCTTGCCACGACTCTCCCCTTTCCTGTTCCTGCCACGGCTCTCCTTTTTCCCTCCTTCCAGCTGTCACTTGTTGCACCGTCTGCATCATTATCTTTGTCGCCTTCTTTTGCTTCTCATCGTCCCTTCTCACAAACACCTTTTGTGCCTCCCGTAGTAGTTCACTCAGAGGTTTACTATCCCAATCATCCATTTTCTCTAACTTCTTTCGTATGTCCGGCCAGGCTTTTGACACAAACTCTACCCGTATGAGTTGCTGTCCCACTTCCGTCTCAGGATCCACCCCAGCGAACTGCTGCAAGTTCTTCCTAATCCTGTCTAGGAAGTCTGTAGGGGTTTCTTCCGGGTTTTGATGATTCCCAAAGGCCTTGGTAAAATTGTGCCCCTTCGGGGCTGCCTGCCTTATTCCTTTTATCCAATATTCCCGCATATCCCTCATGTTGCGTCTTCCTTCTTCCGTTTGCTTATCCCACTCGGGGTCGGTGAGGGGAAATTTCTGCTCCCCTCCTGCTCCTCCCTCTCTATCCCAGACCAACAGCGCAGCTTGTCGTATCATCTGTCGCTCCTGGCTAGAGAACAATGTTCCCATGATGGAATACATCTCATCCCACGTATAAGTATTTGGCCCCAGGAACTGATCTAATTGTTCAGCCAGGCCCATGGGGTCCTCCAGGAGGCCCTTCATCTCCCTCTTGTAATTCCGTACTTCAGTACTCGTTAAGGGGACGTTCACATATCCCGTCCCTCCTTCCGCGCCTCCCATGGGCACTTCCCGGAGTGGATTCACTCTTGCAATCGGGACAGAGTTCCGTCTGTGACTCTTTTCAGCTTGAGATCTAGTCTGTAATCCTGAGGCACCTGGTGGTTCCTCCCCACTTTCTTCCCCTTCCCCTGAATCGTCGCCACCCGAAGGACCATTTTGCGGGGCCGACGGGGTCACGTAGGGCGGCGGTAAGTGATCTAAAGGTTCCCATTCTTTCTGCCCTTTCGAGTCTTCATTGGTTACCTTCATTTTGCAAGATAGTGTGACTGGCAGCCAACAAAGGGCGTAATCACTTTCCCCCCGAGTAACATTAGGTTTCGAATTGACATATAAAATTAGAGCTTGCCGGACCCAGTCTTCGTCAGTGCCGAATTTAGGCCACCACACTGAGTCTCCCTGAATAGGTGTTTGGGACCACGTTTGACAGTATCTCACCATCTTCTTTCTAGATTTTCCTTTTCTCCTACCCTGATCCCAATTATTTAACATTATTCCTAACGGACTATCGGCAGATACCCCGGGGTATTTTTCATTGTCTACGCTCAAGCCTACCTTTCCCTTATTCGTCTTGGATCCCTTACTTCCCATTGCCGAGGACTTTGTAAAATCGGAGATTCCAGTATTATCCCGTGATAATCTATCACTATGTAGCCAATTCCCGGACCTTCAGTCCCGTGATCGCCCAGGTCCCTTTGCAGGCACCCCCGGTCTTTGGATTCCTGTGTCCTACGTCTCTGTGAAACAGATCACAGGCACCCCGTAGGTCCACATTCCTCCGCAAACACGGTCTCTGCAAAATCCCGCACAGACGAGCCCCGGTCTGTAGATTCCTGAGTCCCACGTCTCTGTAGAAAAATCTACAGGCACTCCGCAGGTCCCCAGTCCTCCGGAAAGACGGTCCCCGCAAGTCTGTTCTTACCTGGGTTCGGTGCACCGAAATTACTCGATCGTTAACCGTCCCCACTGCCTCGGCCACACCCCTCCTTTGTTCTCCTGAGCCTTCCGGATATCGCTCGCTCAAGCCGCGCGGGGCGACAAGCAAGGAATCAGGGACTGCCGAACTCGGCAGGGTGCACCTTCTCCGATGTCCTTCCTCAGCCCCCCCTCGCGGCCGGAGTGTTGATCGGACGAGCCCCCAAGTTTGTTAGAAACGAAAATCGCTTCTCAATAATCGCTCTAGACAAATTCAGGAAAACAAAGTTTTATTAGCAAGTCTGCAGAGTTGGGCACTCTTCTGAGAAAAGCGCGCCAGGCTAACAAAGTTTTCGATTAAATACAGTTCAAGCTCCTCCCTTCTATAGCTCTAAAGAGTCACGAGGTTCACATTCTGAACATTCATTATTTTTCCATTCTGGACCCTTATCACAAAGTCTGCAGTATATGTCTCCCTAGTTGTTTTTCTAGCCTGCAGTCTTATCAGTCAAGGACTTATTCTTCTCTGTCAGAGTTAGTGGTCTTATCAATCAAGGACTTGGTTTTTCTACTCTGTCTCGTCCTTTATTATAGAGAAGCATGTTTTACCCTACCCCCACGGCTCTATTCCCCTTAGACTCTGAGGTCATGCACATCTTAACTATTTGTACCGAAATCGTCTTTCACACCACCCATACCCCTACATTTACCCCTGCCCCTAACACTACGGGCAATTTAGCATGGCCAATTCACCTAATCTGCACATTTTTGGACTGTGGGGGGAAATCCACGCAGACATGGGAAGAATGTGCAAATTCCACACAGTCAGTCGCCTGAGGTGGGAATTCAAGCCGGGTCTCTGGTGCTGTGAGGCCGCAGTGCTAACCACTATGCCCATTACACTCCAACAATTGATATTCATTTTTACATATGACAGGCAGCTATATGAGATTTCTAATCAGCTGTCGTGACAATAGAAGAGTTCGTTTGTCAGAAATAGTTATTATTTTAAAGTTACTAAGAATATTAAACAAAGGTTCTAATTACAGATTCTTGACAATCATAGAGGTAATTTGTAACATAATTAGATACACGTAACCAATGCCTATCAAAAAAAAACATTATAGAAAAGCATTTAGACTTAGATGTGTAGTTAGCTAGTTTGAGGAATTAACTACAAGCTATGATGTTGACTGCCCATTAATTATAAAGTCCTGACAATAAGAGTAGCTGTATAATTTTACACAACGTAACGAACATTAGAACACAAGTCATATTACTAATCTTATAGCAAGTAAGTTAAAACTAACTGTATTTTGTATTTCTTTGTACATATATAATTAGGACAGTGACCAATATGAGAAGTAATTGACTTTGATAAAATAAAATATAATGAATAGCAGAATTCAAAATGTCCCAACTGATAAGGCATCCTGAGAGGCCCGAGGGAGTGCAGGAATAACTTTGGAATCTGAATTAATAAGATGTGTGGAAAGATCCCAATGTCTGGAGATTATCGTACCTGTTAAACAACATGAGATGAAAGGAATTTGGGAATGTCCATTAGAATGTCCATCTACGATTAAGTGTTTGAATTGGGTGAGGAGGAGAGGGCTGTAACTACAGTACATGTGGCCATTGTGATGCAGAAAGTCCATAAAAATGCTGATTTTTATTGTATATGTTACAGTGTGTCATGGATCTCCCTTCCGAGATTGGCCTCGGGGGATGATCCCTTCATTAACTGATTGCTGCATGAGTAAACATCTTCCACTTGCCTGAACTCAGCCTACTTCCAGAGTCTTCATTCCCTGTCAGGGGAAAACACTTCTACAACTATGATGACATTTCAATTCAATACATACATTTATTGTGTGTGAAATTATTACATTCAGAGTGATATAATTTTCATGATAAAATTGTTTTACATTTGCTTTTTTTGGTGTACAAGAAAACAATTTGATTATATCCATTTGTTCTTTAGTTCAACCAACAATAAGTTTTAAATTATTGTGAAGACTACAATCGAGGAAACGGGAACTAGTCTTCAGCTCAAATGTCACATTATGTGACTGTTTCTTTTTTTCAAATCTTGTGTCCTCCAAAATGATTTTTATTTTCATTTCATTATAAGAAAACAAATGCTTGGAAATGTTGGCAATTTCCCTTTCCCTTCCATGTTAGTTGGCAGTGAATAATAATCACACAATTATGAGAATTCCTTTCCGTACCAAATGTCATTGACACGACTGTTTGTTCACAATAATAGTCATTTTCATGGCCTAAAACTTTTCCTCCTAATTCTGAAATAAATATTGAAACCTTTATTGTGATAAAAAGTACATTAACAAAATTAACATGACTCTTCAAGAAAGCTATTGGAAGCATATAACTCTTGCATTGCCTGCAGTTTTGAACAAAATTGTTTTTTTCCAATTGTTGCTGAATAATTTTTTCACACCATCCAGCTAAGGTTTATGCTTTAATTTTCAGTTTCTTAACCTTAATGTATCCAATCAACATCAGAACAAAGTGCTTTCAAAATATTAAGTCAATTTATCTGTCAGTATTATAAAGGCATTTATCATTTACAATAATTACACAGCAATTTAACTTAGACTTTGTAAACATGCAGTGTTTTTTAAAATTTCTTTCATTATTTCTTATTGTCAATGCTACTATATTAATACCTATTTGTTCAGGCCAATCCAAATACAAAACGAGCAATAATATCCCTTGCAAAATTCTTTGTAACTATCTGATTTTTGCTCATTTGAAAGATTACAATTATCTCAGCCTTTGAAATTCAGAGAGCTCCAATTATGTTTCCCTGCAATATTATTCTTCATTTCTATATATTACTCAGTCTAATATCAAGATGAGATTTCTCATTAATCTCAAGTTCATGAATATGATTTTTAAAATCCCTTTCTTGCTAATATATCTTATATATAATAATTGTGCAATCCAGTCAGGGGTCTCAATGTGGAATAATGCTTCCGTACAATAAATATTGCAAGAACATTGCAAAGTGCAATCTTTCAATCATTGTGAATATTGTATTTATTTTAAACTTGGAAATATTTTTGAATTGATTTGATTATAATTTACTTTGATGCTGACATTTACTGTATATTGAATCACAATATCAGGAGATAATAAGGAGGTATCATCGTTCATTCCAATAATCACAGTATCTGCTATATACTTTCTTCTGGTCACTAATAGCAAGATGTATCTAATTCTACTCAATCAATATTCCTCAGAAAATATTTGAGAATGTTGCAGTCATATAGCTGAAATATACGAAGTCATGATAGTCATTAATTTTCTCTTGTTCTGTAGATCTTAGTTAAAACAACACATAGAATTTTATGTTCCAGTGCTATAAATATGAGAAAAGATCAATTAATTCTTCAGTAAAATAAACAAATGTCACATGATATTATTTATCATTTTTTAAATTACTGGTCAGTTTATGAATTGTGTGAGATTTGATTTTAGCTTTCCAGTCATCTATTTATATTGAATGTGACATTGAAATGGTGTGAAAATATTAGGGTCTGTTCATTTGAAAGTTGGATTTGCCAACTCTCACCTATCCCATTGATTGCATGATGGTTTAAGAACGTTTCACTCAGCAATCGTAGTAAATATCAAAAACTGTCAGATTTTAAATCAGATCATTCACATCCAATTATCAATCTGTTCCTAATTCATGTAAATATCTCAATTTTAGTGAAACCGATGTTCACACTAAACAGTACACATAGAGCTACACAAAGACTTCCATCACCATCTGATTATTGTTCAGTAGAATAACCTGAGTAAGTACTTACCGGTAGCGGGCAGCAGTGTTTTTTTTTCTCTCTACACAGAAAGACCAGGAGCAGCGGGGGACGTAACGACGACCAGAGGGGCAGCCGGGAAGGAAAGCAGTGAGTATATAAATCAGGAAGGCAGCTAAACCCGAGACTCTACAACCGTAGTGTCTCCTACCCGCACTCTTCCTCCTCCTCTAACCTCCTTACTAAGTACTGTTTATCTATTAATTGTTTTTTTAAAAAAGACTATAGCAGAGAGGTATCAGGAAGTATTTTAACTCAAACCTGTACAAAGTAATAAAATAATTAACTAAGCAGAGATGGCTGTACAGGTGGTGTGCTGTAGCTGTATGATGTGGGAGCTGGCTGATCCCATTGTGAATGGCAGTGACCACATCTGCAGCAAGTGTTGGTTGCTGGAAGAACTCCGGATCAGAGTTGATGATCTGGAATCTGAGCTTCAAACACTGCGGCACATCTGGGAGGGGGAGAGTTACCTGGATGCTTTGTTTCAGGAGGCAGTCACACCTGGGAGATTAAGTAATTCACATTCAGCTAGTGATCAGGGACATCAGAGTGTGACTATAAGTGAAGCAGGTAGGGGGAACCTGAGTGCAGGAGCCTCAGCCCTTGACCTTGTCCAACAGGTATGAGGTTCTTGCTCCCTGTACAAATGAGGAAAAGGGCTCTGGATAGGATGAGCCAGCTGACCATGGCACCATTGTGCAGAAAGCCATTCAAGAGGGGGGAGCAAAAAGACAAGTAGTTGTTATAGGGGATTCTATAATTAGGGGGACAGATCCCAATATCCTTTGCAAGCCGGATCGGGAGTCTCGGACGGTGTGTTGCCTACCCAGTGCCAGGGTTCGGGACATCTCTGACCGGCTTGAAAGGATAATGGAGCGGGAGGGGAGAATCCAGTTGTTGTGGTCCACACTGGGACTAACAACATAGGCAAAGCTAGGGTGGAGGACCTGCTTGGGGATTATCGAGCACTAGGAAGGAAATTGAAGTACAGGTCCTCAAGGGTCATAATCTCCAGATTACTGCCCGAGCCACGTGCCAATTGGCATAAGGATAAGAAAACTAGGGAAGTAAACACGTAACTCAGGGATTGGTGTGGGAAAGAGGGATTCCACTTCATGGGGCATTGGCATCAGTTTTGGAACCGGGGGGATCTGTACCGTTGGGACGGTCTCCACCTGAACCGATCAGGTACCAATGTTCTAGCGAAGAGGATAAATAGGGTGGTCAGTAGGACTTTAAACTTCTGAGTGGGGGGGGAAGGGAAAGTGAAAGCGACCGAGAGTATGGAGTTAAATGGAAAGATAAGCGGCAGGATTGCATATGTGCAGGCAGATTTAAACTTGAGACAGACTGGGAATGCAGCAAAAAGGAAGGATAACTTAGGACATCTTATGACTTCCAATATCTCTAATGATAAGAAAGTTAGTATTAAGGCACTTTACCTGAATGCTGGTAACATTCATAACAAAGCAGATGAACTAAGGGCACAGATCATCGTGAATGATTATGATGTGGTAGGCATCACAGAGACGTGGTTACAGGGGGGTCAGGACTGGCAGTTAAACATCCAAGGGTTTTCAACTTATCGAAAAGACAGGGAGGTGGGCAGAGGGGGCGGGGATGTCTTGTTAGTTAAGAACAACATTAAATCTATGTTGCTGAATGACATAGCGTCGGATGATGTGGAGTCTGTGTGGGTGGAATTGAGGAACCACAAAGGCAAAAAAACCATTGTGGGAGTTATGTACAGACCTCCTAACAGTGGTCTGGACCAGAGGCGCAACATGTACCGGGAAATAGAGAAGGCATGTCAGAAAGGTAAGGTCATGGTGATCGTGGGAGACTTCAATATCCAGGTGGACTGGGTAAATAATGTTGCCAGTGGATCCAAAGAAAGGGAATTCATGGAATGCTTACAGGATGGCTTTTTGGAACAGCTTGTCATGGAACCCATAAGGGAGCAGGCTATTCTGGACCTAGTGCTATGTAATGAACCAGACTTTATAAAAAATCTTAAAGTAAGGGAACACTTAGGAAGCAGCGATCATAATATGGTAGAGATCAGTCTGCAGTTTGAAAGAGAGAAGGCAAAATCGGATGTAATGGTGTTACAGTTAAATTTATTTATGAGGGCATGAGAGAGGAACTGACGAAAATATACTGAAAGCAGAGCCTAGCAGGGAAGACAGTAGAGCAAAAATGGCAGGAGTTTGTGGGTAAAATTGAGGACACTGTCCAGAGGTTCATCCCCAAGAAGAGAAAGATTATCCGGGGAAGGATTAGACAGCCATGGTTGACAAAAGAAGTCAGGAAATCTATCAAAGAAAAAGAGAGAGCCTATAAAGTGGCCAAGAGCACTGGGAAATCAGAAGATTGGGAAGGTTACAAAAACAAACCGAGGATAACAAAGAGAGAAATAAGGAAGGAGAGGATCAAATATGAAGGTAGGCTAGCCAGTAATATTAGAAATGATAATAAAAGTTTATTTCAATACATAAGAAACAAACGACAGGCAAGAGTAGACATTGGGCCACTTCAAACTGATGCTGGAAGCCTAGTGATGGGAGATAAGGAAATAGCAGGAGAACTTAATAAGTACTTTGCGTCAGTCTTCACAGTGGAAGACATGAGTAATATCCCAACAATTAAAGGGAGTCAGGGGATGAGTATGGTTGCCATTACAAAAGAGAAAGTGCTAGAAAAGCTAAAAGGTCTTAAAATTGATAAATCTCCTTACACCGATGGGCTACATCCTAGCGTTCTGAGGGGGGTGGCTGAGGAAATAGCGGAGGCGTAGGTTGAGATCTTTCAAAAGTCACTGCAGTCAGGGAAAGTCCCGGATGATTGGAAGATCATTGTTGTAACCCCCTTGTTCAAGAAAGGATCAAGGCAAAAGATGGAAAATTATAGGCCAATTAGCCTAACCTCGGTTGTTGGTAAAATTCTAGAATCCATCATTAAGGATGAGGTTTCTAAATTCTTGGAAGAGCAGGGTCGGATTAGAACAAGTCAACATGGATTTAATAAGGGGAGGTCGTGCCTGACAAACCTGTTGGAGTTCTTTGAAGAGGTGACAAGTAGGTTAGACCGGGGAAACCCAGTGGATGTGGTCTACCTAGACTTCCAAAATGCGTTTGATAAGGTGCCACATGGGAGGCTGCTGAGCAAGGTGAGGGCCCATGGTGTTTGAGGTGAGCTACTGGTATGGATTGAGGATTGGCTGTCTGACAGAAGGCAGAGAGATGGGATAAAAGGTTCTTTTTCGGAATGGCAGCCGGTGACAAGTGGTGTCCCGCAGGGTTCAATGTTGGAGCCGCAGCTGGTCACGTTAAAAAAATGATCTGGATGAAGGGACTGGGGCATTCTAGCGAAGTTTGCCGATGATATAAAGGTAGGTGGACAGGCAGGTAGTACTGAGGAAGTGGGGAGGCTGCAGAAGGATCTATACAGTTTGGAGGAGTGGTCCCGGAAATGGCTGATGGAATTCAATGTGAGCAAATGTGAGGTCTTGCACTTTGGAAAAAATAATAGAAGCATGGATTACTTTCTAAACGGTGAGAAAATTCGTAAAGCCAAAATACAGAAGGAAATGGGAGTGCTAGTCGAGGATTCTCTAAAGGTAAACATGCAGGTTGAGTCCATGATTAAGAAAGCGAATGCGATGTTGTCAATTATCTCAAGAGGGTTGGAATATAAAAGCACCGTTGTGCTACTGAGACTTTATAAAGCTCTGGTTAGGCCCCATTTGGAGTACTGTGTCCAGTTTTGGTCCCCACACCTCAGGAAGGACAAACTGGCACTGGAGCGTGTCCAGCGGAGATTCACACGCATGATCCCTGGAATGGTAGGTCTAACATATGAAGAACGGCTGAGGATCCTGGGATTGTATTCATTGGAGTTTAGAAGATTAAGGGGAGATCTAATAGAAACTTACAAGATAATACATCGCTTGGAGAGGGTGGACGCCAGGAAATTGATTCCGTTAGGCGAGGAGACTAGGACCTGTGGACACAGCCTTAGAATTAGAGGGGTTAAATTCAGAACAGAAATGCGGAGACATTTCTTCAGCCAGAGAGTGGTGGGCCTGTGGAATTCATTGCCGCGGAGTGCAGTGGAGGCTGGGACGCTAAATGTCTTCAAGGCAGAAATTGATAAATTCTTGATGTCACAAGGAATTAAGGGCTACGGGGAGAATGCGGGTAAGTGGAGTTGAAATGCCCATCAGCCATAATTGAATGGCGGAGTGGACTCGATGGGCCGAATGGCCTTACTTCCGCTCCTATGTCTTATGGTCTTATAAAAAATTGTTCTATAATCACTGAATGGATCATTTTTTTCTTCAATTCATAAAGATAGTTACTATATTGTATTCCACAATTTACCAATTTTAATAAATATTCAATCAACATCACAGCAAAGTGTTTTTGAAATATTGAATCATTTTAATTGCTCATATAACAACATTATCAAGTCATTGTCATGATAATAATTACACAATTATTTAAGAAAGTCTTTTGAACAAGTAAAGTGAGATTCACATTTTAATTTGACCAATTGTTTCTGAGTGCCAACACTGCAATATGAAACTTTATTTCCAGGTCAAGTTTCCCACGATGGATCCAAGGACTTCCCATCCAACATTAATTATGAATGTCTGATGTTTGCTTATTTGAATGATTTCCGTAATCACAGACTTTAAATTCACAGACCTGCAATTACTTTTCATTGCAATAATTCCTTTTTGTTTGCATATATTCCTCAGTCACATAGCAAAACGAGATTTCTCATTATTTCTAAATTCATTGATCGAATTTTATAATTCAGTTGTTGCTCACACCTAATAATCATTCAATCCAATATTTGCTGTAAATGTGAAATTACAGTTCTTTACATAAATAACTAAATAGATTGTAGTGTACAATCTCTCAATCATTGTTAATATTAATTCTTATTTTACCCGCGGAAACATAGTTGAATTCATTTAAATATATTTCACTTCGATGCGAACATTTATTGTACTTCTAATCACAATAAGATTTAAGTATTTTTCATGCAACAAAATCATGTAAAATTCCTGCGTTTTGTTAAGTCAAATGAAAAAGAATTAACAGCTCTGTATTGTCTCATTAAACAATGACAATGCATTTTGAATTTTTCGAAGTTGAGCATTTTTGCAAAGAAGGGATGTTGTCTTCAGCTGTGTAATCACATTTAATGACTAATTCACAGAATCTGCTGTTTATTCTCTTCGAGTTCCCAAGAAACCAAATTAACTAATTCTGCTGGTTCTGAATTCCTGGAAAGTAACTGAGAATGTTTGAGTCTTAAGGATGAAGAAGTCAATGTGATTGTACTGATTTTATTTAATTGGAAAGAGCTTAATTCAAACATTTCAGGCACATAAATCGCTATTCTACAGTATTGCAAAGATGAAAAGCAAGTCAATTTCTTCATCAGTAAAACAAACAAATGTCACTTCCCGTTATTCATTAGTTGGCTAATTCCCAAATTTGTAATTAAACAATGCAATTCACCTGAATATTGTTTTGTCCTTTGATCATATTAATTTTCTAATTATTGTTCATTCATAATTTGTTAGGGATTTTTACTTTTCGTTTTGCACGTCACTCATTTATTTCACTTGTTGCATGGGGGCTGGGCATTGAGAATAGAGGATCAGTGGTTAACACTCGTGTCCTACAGTGTTATGCACTTGGATTTGATTCCATCCTCGGCCACATGTTTGTGTGGAGTTTGCATGTTCTGGTTTTCTCCTACAATCCAAAGATGTGCAGATTAGATAAATTGGCCATGCTAAACTGCACGTTCTGTTCAGGGATGTGTAGGTTAGGTGCATTAGCCAGGGGTAAATGTCCAGTAATCTGAGAGCAGAATGGTGCTGTGTGGATTATTCTTTGGAACGTCAGTGTAGACTTGTTGGGCCAAATGGCCTGTTTCCACACAGTAGGATTTCCATATAATTAGAAATGTCTTTTGCTAAATAAAACTGACATTTTTTAAAAATGTTGCCTTTAAAACTTATCTTTAACAGTTAATTGTCAATCTTGTAAAATATCTCAATGTTACTGAAATCAATGTTCAAACAAAACACTGCACATAAAGCCACACAAAGATCTCCATGACCATCTAATCACTGTTCAGTGGAATAATCACAGTAAATATCTTATTGTTCCTGAGATCAATCACCACTATCACAGTAAGGATCTGGTTATCATTCCCTCCAATAAATGCAATCGTTATCCTCTGGTATTTCAGTTCAGTCGTTACACACCACACTGGCTGTTCAAACCATGGTTATTCTTTATTATGAAGGGCCAAGGGTTCTAACGGCAAGAGATGTTCGATCTGATTTGTTGCATGTTCTCAAACAGGTTTTCTCTATAAACATTGCAAAAAAAGTGTTAATTTGGTCTTGTTCAACAGCTGATTCTAACCTTTTCAGTTCATGTTCATTAAACATATTTGGGGAAAATGAGGAAAGCTGAAGCTGAAGATCAGAACCAAGAGTGTGGCATTGGAAAAGAGCAGGCACATCCAAAGAGCAGGAGGACCGGCCTTTCGAACATTAGGCCGTCATCAGAAAAAAATCCTGATGAAGGGCTTATGCCCAAAACGTTGATTCTGCTTCTCCTCGAATGCTGCCTGACCTGCTGTGCTTTTCCAGTGTCACACTTTTGACATTAGAAATATTTGACTGAATATTCACAGATTATACTAAAAGTGGCTTCTGTCAATTTAATTTACTTTGCTTACTATTCACTAAAGTTTTCAGAAACTTTAGTGAATAGAAAGTTTCTCCTATTCACTAAATTAATTGCTTCTCCTTTTCTTCTTAAATCTGACACTAATCTCAAAATACAGAACACATTAAAATTCACATGAACTATAAATTTGTATTCTCGCCAAAAATAAACAATGGAAGGCGATGTAGAATTCTTGAACAGCCTACACATTTGAATGAAAAAGCAATTCCTTCCAAAACATGTTTGCACGTCTGTATCTTTCTTTCAATTCAATAATCCCGCAAATAGTTTATAATTGTCAGTTGATCTCTCTGAATGATGACCTAATCAATGTCAATGTAACAGCTGAAACATTAACAACAGATTGATAACTGGGGGTTAAAGATCTTATTTGAAGTGAACAAATGTTGGGAATTTATTCAAATTCCACCAGAAAACATCCTTGAATCATAATTCAAGAAATGACTTATGTGAGAGATGTGCAAACCTTATTTTTAAATGAACAAACTCCAATATTTTCAAAGCATTTCAATCTTACGGTCAAAATGAACAGGTGAATGGAAAAATAAAAACAATTTTCTGACAATTCATAAACTGAACAACAATTACAAATTCACTTTGATCAAAGGACAGAGTAATATTTATATAAATCACAACATTTAGTTACAAAGTAGGTAACCAGCTGACTGGCAAGTAATAGGTGGTAGAATTTGTTAGTTTATTGAAGAAGAAATCAACTTTATTTCCAATTTATAGCACGACAGAATAATGTTTAATGTGTTTCAATTGTTTGGACTTGCCCCTTTGGAACAAAAAGAAACGATCAATCTCATTACTTAGACATTGTAATCTTTAATTCTGCAACATTTTCAAATATTCTCAAGGAACTTATAAGCAACAGAATTAGATACAGGTATCCCCACGATCCGAAAGTAGAGCGTTATGATGAAACCTTACATAAGCTGAAAAGGGGTAAATCAAAGAAGCATTAATCATTTTCCTTTTTTTTGGTACAAGTGAAAATCCTCTTCAGATTTCTTTCAGTTAGAGAAAGCAGGGACAGATGTAAATCTTTTGTAAAAGCAAAGTGGCTAAAGCAAACTTTCCAAAAGTGGGGGATACGTGTACACATATTTCTTGGTAACCTGACACAAATAAGTATCAGATTTTGTGATTATTGATATAATAGATAAAAGCAGATCTACTGTTGGATTGAAAAGCAATTCCATCTGTGCTTGGGTAGTCTCTAATCAACATTCAGAGCAGCTCCTGATATATTTCTGTTGAAGGTGTGATTTGAAACCTTCCCTCGGGTCTAGTAATAGAGACCCTGCCACAGCTTCACAAGCTCCTTTCAAAATGTTCCCATTCAGGACGCCAGGACTGCAATATTATGTTTAATGTGGTTACTCAAATGAAAACTAATCAGCTGTTTATTGCAGTAATTTGAATGGGAATTAATTCGGTAGTTTCTGTGTGTAATGGACTGGAAATTAAACAATATTTTACAATAACAGTAGACTGAAGGAATGATAGTCTTAAATAAACAGGAATCTCATGACAATTCTTTGAAAGACAAATTGACAAAACTGCGTGATCATTGTACTTTGATTTAAAATGCATCAGTCATTCAATGTGAATATTCAGCTGAAGACAATTTCCCTTCCTTTCAACAGTGTACAACTTCCACAAATTCAAAATGAACAGGCATTGATAAAGGAAGGAACAAGCAGATGTTAATTCTATTTTCTTTACATAAACATGCGATTAATTTTAAGTAAGTTTTATATATGTAAAAAGGAAACTCTTATTGTGGTTCGAAATACAATAAATGTTAGCATGAAGTGAAATAGTATCAAATCAATTCAAATTTTTTCTCAGTTAAAATATAGTTCAATATTCAAAGTAATCGAGTGATTGCACACTGCAACATATCTTGACATTAATTCAATGCTGAGACATAATTCTACATTTATACCCCTGAAAGTGAAGCAAACTTGTGCAGGCAGTCAGAGGAGGTAGGGGAGATCCTTAATGAGTATTTTGCTTCAGTATTCACGAGTGAGTGGGACCTTGTTATTTGTGAGGCCAACGTGAAACAGGCTGATATGGTCGAACAGGTCAATGTTAAGACGGAGAATGTGCTGAAAATACTGAAAAATCATGGGGGTAGAGAAGTGCCCTGGGCCAGAAAGGATATAACTTAGGTTGTTATGGGAAGGGAGGCAAGGGATTACTGTGTTTTGGTGACGATCTTTGCAACCTCACTGTCCACTTGAGTCATACCAGATGATTGGATGGGTGACAAACGTTATTCCCTTATTCAAGAAAGGCAATTGAGATAATCCTGGGAATCATCGATAAGTCAGTCTTACATCAGTTGTGGGCAAATTATTGGAGAGGATTCTGAGAGCCAGGATTGATGATTATTTGGAAAAGTATAGATTGATTAGAGATGGTCAGCATGGCTTTGTGAGAGGCAGGTTATGCCTCACAAACCTTATTGAATTATTTGAGGATGTGACAAACACATTGGTGAGGACAGAGTAGTGGATGTGGTGTATCTGGACTTTAGCAAGATGTTTGATTAGGTTCCCCATGGTAGCTCAATTAGAAAGTAATGAGGTATGGGATACAGGGAAACCTGCCTGGTTAAATAATAAATTGGCTGGCCCATTAAAGACAGGGTGAGATTACATGGATAGTTTTCAGCTTGGAGCACGGTGACCAATGGTGTTCTGAAGGGATTAGTTCTGGAGCCTCTGCTCTTTGTGATTTTTTTATAAATGACTTGGATGAGGAAGTGGAAGGGTGGGTTAGGAAGTTTCCAATGACACGAGAGTTGGTGGAGTTGTGGATAGTGTGGAGAGCTTTTGTAGGTTGCTAAAGGACATTGAGAGGATGCAGAGCTGGGCTGAGAAGTGGCAGATGGAATTCTACCTGGGAAAATGTAAAGTTATTCATTTTGGAATTTCAAATTTGAGTGCATATTTTCAGATTAAATGCAGGATTCTTGACAATGTGGAGGAACAAAGGGATCGTGGGGTGCATGTCCATACATGCCTCATAGCTGATATCCAAGGTGATAGGGTTATTAAGACGGTGTATGGTGTGTTGGCTTTCATTAGCAGGGAGATTGAGTTTAAGAGCCACGTGTTTATGCTGCAGCTCTATGGATCCGTGGTGAGACTACACTTAGAACATTGTGTTCGGTTCTGATCATCTCATTATACATAGGATGCAGAAGCTTTAGAAAAGCTGCAGATGAGATTTATCAAGATGTTGCCTGGACTGGAAGGCATGTCTTATGAAGAAATGTTGAGGGAGCTGGGGCTTTGCTCATTGCAGTGAAAGAGGATGAGAGCTTACTTGATAGCTTTGTGTAAGATGATGAGAGGCATAGATAGAGTGGATGATAAAAGACTTTTCCCCACAAAGTGGCATAATTTTAAGGTGAATGGGGGATGTTGTGGGGAGATGTCAGAGATAGTTTCTTTATAGATAGTGGTGGGTGTGTGGAATGCACTGCCAGTGGTGGTAGTAGATTCAGATCCATCAGGGACATCTAAGCGACTCTTGGATAGGCACATGGATGATAGTAACTGAAGGGCATGTTGGTTAGTTTGATCTTAGAGTAGGATAAAAGGTCGGAACAACATCGTGGTCAAAGGGCCTGTACTGTGCTGTACTGTTCTATATTCTATGGACTGAAATGAACAATGATTATATATTAGCAACATATAGATTTTCAAAATTCTATTAGCATACTTAAGAATAATGATAAATTTCATCTTGCTATTTGACTGTGCTATCTGCAAAAACGAACAGGAATTGTTGCAGGGAAAAGTAATTAGATTTTTCTAAATTTATAAGGCTGGGATTACACAGATCATTCAAATGAGCAAAAGTCATATTTTTAACAGTGCGTGTTGCATCAGAAATAATGGATTCTTTTGTAGGTGTGTTGATTGGAAATAAAATGGATTTTTATATTACTGTATAGGTACAAGGGAAGATTGGATTAAATTCAGATATAAACTTCACTGTAGTTGTTAGCAAGACTAAACTAAAGCATACTATAATTATTGTAATGCAAATGCCTTAATAATTACTGTTAGAATCCTGAAAAAAAGATATATTGTACCATTTTTCAAATAGTCAATAAATTAAATTGTGAACCTCAGTATACTTGTTACCCAGACCAATTATTATGCAATTATTGTAATGGTAATGACTTGATAACTAATGCTAAAACCTAAACAGATAAATTGGTTCAATACTTTGTAAGCATGTTGCTCTGAAATTGATTGGATATTTATTAAGATTGGTTAACTGAGGGACAAAATATAATAGCTCGCTTGATAGAATTGAAGGAAGAAATGAGACAGAGTTTATTGAACAGGATTGTTTTTGTTTAAAATGTAGTTGATGCAAGAATAATATATTTTCCGCCATTGAATTTCTTGTAGAGACATGATTTTTTCAAAACTTTTGTTATGATTCAATGTTGAGACACTTGTGTCAGAGTCTGCAAAGGGGAGAGTGAGAGAGAAAGAAATTTTAAAAAAAGCAGAAAGGAAAGGAACTAGCGAGCAATGAGCTCCAACTGTAGTGTCTCACCCTGCTGTCATCTTATTGGGTGAGCTGGAATGCAGACTAGTCAAGCAACAACCTGACACAATCATACGCACAGAATCATAGCTTACAGTGTCCTAGACACCACCGTCACCATCCCTGTATGTCCTGTCCCACTGGCAGGACATGGATGTCACTGAAATGCTGGAACATGCAGGGTTATGGACTAAGGTCTGCACAATGTGATCAGTGTGATTTATTTGACATTTCTCCAGAATATTAAACTCCAGTCCAATTTGAAAAGTTAATAGCATCATCAGACTTGAACTACAAATGTCAGGAAAAAAAATCAGCAAGTTACAGCACAGATCGAGGCCACTTGGCCCATCCTGTATGTGTTGGCTGTAATAGGCTTTACAGCTTTTTGTATTCACCATTGAAAGCAACAATTTCAGACTGTGAACTCTGCCCTCTATGCTTTTATAATCTGTTTTTTAAATATATTTCTTTGACAGCTGCACACCTTGTTTCCTTCTCAGCCCCAATTCTATTTCCCGTGGCCTTGAGGGACTACCATTTCTGCTGTTTAATCTCTCCTGTGACAGACAGTCTTTTTTTCCTTGTCTCACCCCCACCTTGCTCACAACCTGTTACATTTCTGATGGTTCCCAGACCTCTGGAACTTTCACTGCCCCCCCCGGGTCAACGGCACAAGTTTTGAATTCTCTTCCTCCTGAGATAATCAGAATTTTTTCCGGTTGCAGTTTCCCCCAGATTTTATTTTGAAAAGCAGAGCATTTGAGTCAGAGTCAAGTTTTTGTGAGCCTTCATCCACAATTCCCAGCATTTGGGTGTAATTTGTGACCCTCCCTCTAATGTGTAACGTTACTGGATTGGCCATGCTAACATGGCCACAGTGTGCAATTTAGGTGAGTTGGGCTAGCCATGGGTAATGTGTGGTTATGGGGGTTCGGTGGGTGAGCAGGTCATTGCAGACTCGATGGGCCAAATAGTCTCCTTCTGCACCCACTGGATTCTGTGATTCTAAGTAGTTGTGATTGTTGTCACATTTTCCTAATGCCAGGTTCATTCAACTCAGATACATATGATTGTGTGGGTGCTCACTCACTCCTTCCCTTCAGTTTTACATCAATTTCACACTGTATGTGAAGGTGGGAATGGATTTGTAAATATAAATACATCAACCGAAACCCCTCACAGGTCAGGAACTGTTTCTGCTACTTTCACCACTCACAAGGAACAGGAAAATAAAGGTTCAATCACAAATCTCACAGGAACACAGCGGTAATAATCACCAGAAAAGGCTGAACAGCTCAAAACGCTTTTCTCAAGAAAAGAGGAGGCTCAGAGACAGCCTGGTACAAGTACAAAGCTTTGTGTCTGTGTTTTCAGAGATTTGTGGTTGAAATTATTGGGTTGGAAGCATGCTTCATTGCCCCAAATCATCAAAGGTGCTATCTAAATGTGCATCTTTCTTTCTGTCTGAGCTAACAATCAGATGGAAAGGTCAGTGCCTGAGTGTCTTACCAAATCCCTGATTGAATCTGCCTCCCCCACAAACTCAGGTGCCTCACCACTCACTGGGTCATGGAGAAACTCTGCCGTTACAATGAGAACTGTCTTTGCTGTCGCCTCTCCTCGTGCTTCCGCCTAATCCCCACTTCTCTTCATTAAATCCCAGCTGCCTCTAGTCCACCCACATGGACATGTTGAAGAGCATGACAGGAGAATGGATTGAAACCGAGAGTTCAATAGCCAGAATGAGAGAGGAAGAATGAAATAAACGGTGATTGTGGACCCCAGTGGATACAGACTGCAGGCTGAGCCCTTTGTGGGCATTCCTGCAGTAATACGAGACAGCATTCCATGATGAGAGTTAAATCCGGGTAGCAGGAGAGGGAGCCACAGAACATGAGTAGGTTTAGTTCAAACAGAGGAGGTTTGTTCAGTCAGTGACAGTGTGTTCGACGTGGAGGCGAAGTGAGTAATGAGGTGAAATGTTACCACAAGTTGCCGATGGATAACTTTCATTGGAACAGGAGGAGGCCATCAGCCCCTCAACCCTACTCTGCCATTCAGGATGATCATAGCTGATGTGTGACCTAACGTACAACTTTCAAACCCCTCTAATCTCATCAATAAACTCCTCTGCAACAGACAAGATGAGTATTGGGAAAGCAAACATCTGGAAATGCTGGGAAATCAGAAATAAAAACAGAAATTAATGGAAACATTCAGTAGGTCTGGCAGCATCTGTGGAGAATGAACCGTTCATGTCCAGTGATCAGTCAGGTGACCAGCTGCAGCTGACCATTCTGCTGTTTCTGTAACACTGGAACGGGTTCTGGTGCGAGGGGAATGAGATTGTCAAAAACAACTGAGGAAACAAGAGGATGTACTCAGTTAGAATTAGGAATTCAGTGTGGGAGAAGGGATTCAGGGATTCATCCTGTCTCCGAGACCCCAGCGGGTTCACACTGGGTAGGAGCTGTTCACCCCTCTGTGTGACAAGGGATTTGCTGCATCTTCAACACGACAGAGCCCAGTGAGTGCTCACAGGGACGTGGTCATCCCCCTGCTCCGTGTGGACTGCAGGACTCTGATTCTGATGTTACTGTCCATCAGAGATATGAGTGGACCTTGTACGGGATGACTGTTGGAGTATTGATGTTGTTGTTAACCACATTAACTGGGCTGGAGGTGACTGAACTAACATTGCCACTTTCTAAACCTCAGGATATCTCTCAGGGCAGTAAGTCTCCACAAACAGCAATGTGACAATAAACAGGGATCATCTGCTTTGATTTAATTTGTGACTGTAGCACTGCTGCTTCACAGCATCAGGTACAAGGTTGGAGTCCAGCCTTGTCCAACGGCCGGAGTCCAGCCTTGTCCAACGGCCGGAGTCCAGCCTTGTCCAACGGCCGGAGTCCAGCCTTGTCCAACGGCCGGAGTCCAGCCTTGTCCAACGGCCGGAGTCCAGCCTTGTCCAACGGCCGGAGTCCAGCCTTGTCCAACGGCCTGTGTGGAGTTCCCACATTCTCCCCACGACAGTGTGGGGCCCCTCCAGGTGCTCTAGTTTCCTCCCATAGTCCAAAGATGTGCAGGTCAAGTGGATCAGTCGTGCTAACGTGTCCACAGTATACAGGATTGTGCAGACGAGGTGGATCAGCCATGGGAAATGCAGGGTTACAGGGATGGAGTGCTCTGGGTGTGATGTTCTTCGGATGCTCTCCTTCCACACTGTAGGGATTCTATTCCATGATTGAGGATAAAGGCTACACAGCTGGGTGTCCTTGGAGAAGGAGCATGTGGTGTGCATCAATTCTCTCAATGCCTTTAGATAGAGGTGGGCACCGCAGGGGATATAGTGCTTTATCTCCACTGCTGCCCCCTCCCCACAACTCTATTTTGATTTAGTCCCTTCTCACTCGGTCACTTGTAATGGTTTGCTTGGCGCGTAATGGGCTTTGTTTGGAAATATTCAATTGGTTACACAAATGGTTTACTGCTGGTGATGATATGTCTAGATCAGAGTGGTGCTGGAAAAGCACAGCAGGTCAGGCAGGATCCGAGGAGCCAGAAAATCCACGTTTTGGCATAAGCCCTTTTCCAGCACCACTCTAATCTAGGCTCTGGTTTCCAGCATCTGCGGTTCTCACTTTTGCACTGCTGGTGATAAAATGTTAACCAAAAGCAAAATGGCGGAATGATGATTTTGATGGTGGGAAGGCTGCTGTAATCACATTTCTGGGTCGGAGAAATGGGAAAAAGAACGCTTCACAGCTCACAGAACGAGAACTGAAAAGCAGTTAAATCAAACCGAAGGTTCAGACAGGGAGGAAATATTTCCCTGGAGTTTGAGTAGCTGGAAAGTGATGGTGTCCGGGAATAGACAGGGTTTTGTTTTACACAGGTTGAAAGTTTTAAAACTGTTATATTCAGACAGTTTACGTTATTTTCTTTAATTTTATTTGCTCTGCAAAAAACTTTTACAACATTTTAAAACCAAAATTTACAAACCTTGTGTTAAGGATAAATGTTAAATAAAATCCATCAAACCATCCCTCACTGAAAACTATTGTGGAAGTGCAATCTCCTGGAGAATCCCTGCCTACTCCTTCCTACCCGGGCTTCATGGGAGACCTGGGAGATAGCAGCAGGAGGAGGCCATTCAGCCTTTCAATCCTGCTCCACCATTCAGTGGGAAACAGCTGACCATCCAGCTCAGTCTCCTGTCCCTGCTGTGTTCCAATCCCCTTTCATGACTTTACCTCGAAGAACTATATCTAAGTCCTCCTTTGGCTTCACTGCCTTTTGTTCCAGTGACGTTGCTGTGTTACTGTGTGGGTGTAGGCAGGGGTAATGTGATAGTTCTGCCCCCTGGAGGATGCACTCAGCGTCCCTCATCATTCTGCAGGAACAGCAACTGGGTTTCAGCAACTAGAGATAGAAACCATTTCTAGGATATGGGCATCACTGGCTCAGCCAGCATTTATTCCCCATCTCTAGTTACCCTTGAGAAGATGGTAGTGAGCTGATGTCTCGTACCATTCACAGTCCATTTGGTGCAGAAAGACCGACAATGCTGGGAGGGATAGTGTTGCAGGATGTTGGCCCAGCGAGTCTCCATCTTTGGTTCTTCAAACACTGGGTAACTTAATCACAATCTGCAATGATTTTGAGATTTCAGTCTGCAAATCTTCACCATCTAGCAACCTGTATAAAGGAATATGTACAGGTTAGAAATTCAGAACAGACAATTCTAGTTTCTCTGGAATATCTTTTTCCACTTTCTTCCCCCAATACTGTAACCCTCCAGCCCACTTACTCTCTCCCACCATTCTGACTCCACTACCCCCTAATGTACACCCTCCCCATTCTCATGGAGTTGCTGATAAACAGATGCATGCCAACACTTCCCGTCCCTGGTTAGACGCTGCACCCTTTCTGGGTTCACTTCCTTTCCCTTCAGTTGCTGCAAGTCAATAATGTAACAGCAGAATGAGACAAAAGGAAACAGACAGGGAGGTGGCAGATCCTGGACAGAAGAGGAACCTTCAGGCTGGGAGAATGGGTCACATCCTTCTTAGTTCCCCATTAGTTGATTCCCACCATTACAATGAATTGGGGATGGAGAGTGGTCCTACATGGGTATAGTGACACTTTGACCCTCTCCCCCAACAGATCAATACTATGAGCAGATACATTCCTCCTCCAGCCAATCACAGTGTGAAATTCTTTACGCAAAGTATACTTACCCAAAGCACATCTCCAAAACCCACCCACATTCTGTACATGTACAGTGCCGGGTTTCCCCACACACGTGTGGCCCCTGCCTCAGGTATTGTGGGAGTTGTAGTCCCCCTGAAGCCACTGGAGCCCTGTCTCAGGAAAGTGAAAGAAAAGTGTGGACTGGAGGGTGTTGTATATAGGATCCCCATTCTATAGAACAGAGAACACCGAACGGAGAATTCACTACAAGGGTATACAGGAAAGCCACACACACAGACCAAGTCCTAAACTATGAAAGTAACCACCCCAACACACACAAACGAAGCTGCATCAGGACACTATTCAAAAGGGCCACAACACACTGCAGTACACCAGAACTGCAAAAAGAAGAAGAGGAACACCTATACAAGGTATTCGCCAAAAACGGATACCCGCGCAACTTCATCAACAGATGCCTAAGAGAAAGACCAGGGAACGAGGACATACCACAACCAAAAGGACTAGCCACACTACCATACATCAGGAGCATCTCAGAACTGACAGCCAGACTACTGCAACCCCTAGGACTCATAACGGCACACAAACCAACAGCCACGCTCAGACAACAACTCACCAGAACGAAGGACCCGATACCCAACATGAGCAAAACTAATGTAATGTACAAAATACCATGCAAGGACTGCACAAAACACTATATAGGACAAACAGGAAGACAGCTAACAATCCGCATACATGAACATCAACTAGCCACGAAACGACTACTATCCTTAGTAGCCACACACGCAGACAACAAGCAACATGAATTCGACTGGGACAACACTACTATCATAGGGCAAGCCAGACAGAACAGCCAGGGAATTCCTTGAGGCATGGCATTCATCCACAAACTCCATCAACAAACACATCGACCTGGACCCAATATACCAACCACTACAGCGGACATCTGAAACTGACAACCGGAAGCGGCAGGGACAGACCACTATAAACACCGGAGGAAACATCAAAGAAGCGCTTCGCAGGAGGCTCCCAAGCACTGATGATGTCGCCTAGCCAGGGGACGAAACGTTTGCAACAAAAACTTCCAGCTCGGCGAACAGAACCACAACAACGAGCACCCGAGCTACAAATCTTCGCACAAACTTTGAATCCCCATTCAGATACACAGAACATATAGACTGTCACTGGGTTTTACTGAGATATCTGCTTCCACAACCTGATTTTCTGATGTAAGGAATATAGATTCAGCCAACTGGGGCGTGGGGAGGTTAATAGGAGGAGGAGATTTTAAGCAGAGGTGGCTCAATGGTTAGCATTGCTGACTCACAGCGTCAGGGACCTGGATTTGGTGCCAGCCTGAGGCGACTGTGTGGAGTTTACATGTTCTCCCCGTGTCTGTGCGGGTTTCCTCTGGGTGCTCCAATTTCATCCAACAGTCCAAATATGAATAGGTTAAGTGGATTGGCTGTGCTAAATTGCCCACAGTATCCATGCGTGTGCAGGTTAAGCCAATAACCATGGGAAATACAGGGAATGGGAGAGTCTGAATGGGATGCTCATTATAGGGTTGCTGTGGACTCCATGGATGATTACCCTCTTTCTGCACTGTAGGGACTCTATTCTATTCTCATGAAGAAGAATGTACTTATCTCAAAGTGCTGTGAATCTGTGGAATTCCCTATTCAAAATGCAGTGGATGCCAGGACAATGAGCAAATTTACTGAAGAGATAGAGATGTCGAATTTGCAATGAGTTGAAGGGTGAGAGAGAGCAGGCAGGAAAATCCAGCTGAGACCGAGGTGAGCTCAATCATCATGGTATTAAATGATGGAGCTGGTTCGAAGGGCTGCATTGCCTCTCCTGTGCCCAGTGCTTATCTTCTTAAGGTAATAACTGGAAAGCTGAACCCAACACTCACCACCTTCACCAAAGGAGATTTTCGGAAAATGCAGGATAGTCAGGTGGATTAGCGTTCCAAACTTAGATAGTGAGGAAGCGTGTAGGAGATAATGATTTTACATTTTTAAACTGAGGTGAGTTAAAAATCACACAACAACAGATTATAGTCCAACAGGTTTAATTGGATCAGGATGACGGAGCAACTCTCCGAAATCTAATGTGTTTCCAATTAAACCTGACGGACTATAACCTGGTGTTGTGTGATTTTTAAATTTATACACCCCTGTCCAACATCGGCATCTCCAAATCATGTAAACTGAGGGGAGACAGTGATGTATGGTTTTAGACTGTGTAGTACATTCACACCGTCCAGAATACTCTGTTGTGAATATCTGTCCTGTACTTTATTACAAAGCCAAGGTCTCTGACAATGAAAACCAAAACACCCAGGAAACATTGTCTCACCTCGTAATCTGATAAAAAGACTTGTGATAAGTCTGGTTAAATTTAGAATACAGTTGGAAAGCAGGAAGATTAAATCCAATCCCAAGATCCTGTACTTCAACAAAGGAGACTACAATAGGATGAGGCAGGAGTTGGCTAATGTAGACTGGAAGCAAAGACTTTATGGTGGGACAGTTGAAAGACAGTGGAGGAATATAAAAGAATTTTTCAAACTGTTCAGCAAAAGTATATATCAGTGAAAAGGAAGGACTGTAGGAAAAAAAGAGTAATCTGCCATGGGTGGCTAAGGAAATAAGGGAGTCTATCAAATTGAAATAGAAAGCATACAAATTGGCAAAGACCATGGAGAAACTAGGAGATTCGAAAATCTTTAAAGATCAACCGAAAGCAAGATGGGATTGGGAGGGAAAAGTGATGAGTAGCTATCCCCAAGGCCGGAATAACAGTTTACCCTGCTAGAGGGGAACCTATTGTGTGGGGAACATATGGCCTCTGTAATTGTTGAAGCACTTAACCGTTACCATAGAGATAATCCTGATCAAGTTAAAAATCACAGCACACTACTAAAGCCTGTACTTCCAAATAAACCTGTTGGACTATAACCTGGTGTTATGTGGTTTTTAAACTTTGCCCACCCCCCCTCCAACACCGGCTCCTCCACTTCAGAATCCTGATAGACAGCCCCACTGAAACTGAAGTGCCTGTTGGATACCTGACTGATCCACAGGGCCGTGGGGGGAGGGGTATGTGCTTTAACCACAAAGTGTTGAGCTTAACTCTACTTTCTAACTGACCGTTGCCATGGAGATAATACTGAGAGACAGTCTCTATTCAAAGTCCCAAAGCACAAAGGTATAAGAATGGGAGCGGCACATCGGACAGGTAGGGAGTTACCTGATGCTGCCTGGAGGTGTTCTGCATGTACACTATCCAGGTAACTGCCATGTCTCATCAATAAAGACTCAAAGAAGACCTCTCAGACTTCTGTGCCCAGTTATTTCTATCCAGCAGGGTTCAGGAATATGAGGACACAGCAGTCAGTCTTCCGAGTGGAGATTACGAAGAACATGCCAGTAATTGATAAGGAAACCGAGGAAAGTGAGGACCAAGAAACAACCATCATCACAAAAGCGTTAGAGCTGGGCAAGCTAATGGAGCAAAAGGTAGACAAGTCTCTTTGCCCTGATGGAATACATCCCAGGGTGCTACCAGAGATAGCGGGAGAAATAGTAAATATACTTGGAGTCAGAGTCCTACAGCAGAGACAAGCACTTTGGCCCAAACTGGCCCATGCCGATCAGAATGTCCATCCACGCTAACCCCGTTTCCCTGCACTTGGCCCACATGCTTCTGACCCTTTGCTATCCATGTATTTGTCCAAATGTCTTTTACATGTTGTTAATGTACCCACCTCAACCACTTCCACTGGCACCTCATTCCATATATACATACCACCCTCTGTGTAGAACTGTTGACCCTCAGGTTCCCTTTCATAATTTCTCCTCCGACCTTAAACTGATGCCCTCCACTCCTCGATTCCCTGGGAAAGAGACGGAGTGCATTCACCTTACCCAAGCCTCTCATGGTCTTATATATTCCAGAAAAGATCACCCTCTGTTTCCACTGCTCTAAACAAAAAAAAAAAATCCTCGCTTGTCCAACCTCTCCCTATAATTCAGACCCCTGAGCCCTGGCAAAAATTCTTGTAAATTTCTTATGCACTTTTTCCAGTTTAATAACTGAAACCTACACTGCACTCATCACATTTCCAGTGTTTCCCCACGGCACTGGAACCGACGTGACAACGCCAATGGATTACAAGCCATGATCGATAATTAACTCCTTTACAACAATCCTGTTTTCATAGCATTTTCCATGCTGCAGGTATCCTTGTGTCTTTCTGGTTGCATGGTTAATTAAAAATTTGTCCTCATACAAAACAAATCTGTAGCTTAATTGTTCCTGGGAAATGTGCCATGTTTCTTCAGACTTTTAACAACAAATGAACTCTCTCTCCACACTCACCACACTAACATGGATTTGGCTGTGTCTCAGTAATGTTTCCAGTCACACTGACATTTGAAATATTTGCCCACGGACAGAATACACACCTTTCCTTCCACATGAAAAAGGCCAATGATATTCAGATCGGCACGGATCAAGTAACTATCAAAACGGAACGTGAAGTTCAATTTGAATTTCTCATCCACAAATCCACCCTTTCAGAACCCTACAACAGAGAAAACAGGTCACCACCGTTAACACAGGATGGAAATTCATAAGACAGTGAGAGTATTAAATTGTAGTTTCTTTGTTCCCCCAAAGCTTTAAATCTCAGTCTCACAATTGCTCTCTTCTGTGAACTGAAATCCAAACCAATCTCCTCACCCCTTTTCCTCCACACCCAGTTCTCACACACACTCTCTTCTCTTTGAAATCAGCTTCCTCGCTCCTGCCTGCAGACTAAGAACCAAAAAAAGGTCTCCTCCCACAATCCAAATATGCGCAGGTCAGGTGAATTGGCCATGCTAAATTGCACATAGCGTTAGGTGCATTAGTCAGAGGGAAATGGGTCTGGGTGGGTTACTTTTCTGAAGGTTGGTGTGGACTGGTTGGGCCGAAGGGCCTGTTTCCACACTGTAGGAAATCTAATCTAATCAAATCAATGAGTCTGACTCGGAGCCTCCTGGATGTTGGTGAATCCTTCCCCCACCTCCCAGGTTTCCTTCCTGGTCAGAACCAATCTGATTTTTTTGCCCCAATCTGGAACATTTTATTTATTTCCCTCACATTGACCCTCTGATGAAAACCATCCTGCACACACTGGCCAAGTCATATCTGATTGAACTAAGATGAACCAAATTAGAACTTTAATTGCAGGCCCATCTGTGTTCCTTTCCATAACATTCCTGAATCTTCACACGAGTTCTGATAACTTTCTGCAAAATGCTCCCCCCACTGATAGCCGACCACTTGTCACGATATCAGGGGCAGGGGCCATTTCCCTGGGTCCTGTTCCCAGTGGGAGGAAACTGCGAATGACAGATTAATCCTACATACGCACAGCCTCCCTCCTGGCCCTGACCAGCCCTGCACATACACTAACAATTGGCCAGCACTGCGCCCATGCACTGGTCTCCCCTCCTACAGCACATGCTCCAGATCACACACGAAGCTGGGTGACTTACAGCAGCTGCCGCCCAATAGGGTGGAGGGGGCGGGGCTGGAGAGTGTAAACAATGAATGAATGTGGATGACACTGGGGGATGGACAGGTCAGTGAGGGACAGGATCAGTGCAGCAGCAGGAGGGGACCCTGAATAAACTGAGCAATGGGAGAGTCTGACAGGAGAGAAACTACAGGAAGGTTCTGTTTGGAGGCTCAGGCAGGGACAGCTGGGAGACAATATGGCCTGGCGGCTTGGGCACGTTTTCCAATCAGCCTTTTCAAAGATGCTGTTACTCAACTCTGAGCCCGATCCTCCTGGTTCAGAAGTAAGGACACTACCACCAATTCCTGGTGGGCTAGTGGAAAGAAGGGAAGATTTTCTCAATCTCTCTCACATGGAAACTCCATGAGCTCCTCCCACTTACTGTCTATGGGGGGGATGGAGACAGAGCAGGTGGGAGGGGGTGAGGGATATAGGGACTGCCTTTCAAATGGAACTTACCTGTGTGGGTGATATTAACAAGACTCAATACACAGTCACTAACAGAAACCTGATGTACTTGAAGTTTATCCAGAATATTAACACTCATAACTCGGTGATACAGATCCCAATGTACAGAGTTAAGTCCTGGATATTAATAACGGCTTTGTGTATGAGAAATCACGTCTCATGAACTTGAGTCAATTTTTTTGAAGTAACAAAGAGGATTCATGAGGGCAAAGCGGTGGAAATGATCTTCATGGACTTCAGGAAGACGTTCAACAAGGTCCCCCATGGGAGACTGGTTAGCAAGGTTGATCTCATGGAATACAGAGAGAACTAGCCATTTGGATACAAAACTGGCTCAAAGGTAGAAGACAGATGGTGGTGGTGGAAGGTTGCTTTTCAGATTGGAGACCTGTGACCAGTGGGGTGTCACAAAGGATCGGTGCTGGATCCACTCATTTTCATAATTTATTTAAATAATTTGGATGTGAATATAGGAAGCATTGTTAGTAAGATGACACCAAAATTGGAGGTGTAGTGGACAGTGAAGAGGATTACCTCAGATTACAACAGGATCTTGATCAGATGGTTGAACGTGCTGAGGACTGGCAGATGGAGTTTAATTTAGATAAATGTGAGGTGCTGCATTTTGGGAAAGCAAATATTAGCAGGATGTATTCACTTAATGGTAAGGTCCTCGGGAGTGCTGCTGAACAAAAAGACCTTGGAATGCAGTTTCATAGCTCCTTGAAAGCAGAATCGCAGGTAGATAGGATAGTGAAGAAAGTGTTTAGTATGCTTTCCTTTATTGGTCAGAGCACTGAGTATAGGAGTTGGGAGGTCATTTTGCAGCTGTACAGGGACATTGGTTAGGTCACGCTTGGAATATTGCGTGCAATTCTGATCTCCTTCCTATCAAAACAATATTGTGAAAGTGGCCAGAATAGTATTACAAGCACGTTGTCAGGGTTGGAGGATTTGAGCTACAGGGAGAGGATAAATACATTGTTTTCCCTGGTGGAGTCAGATGCTGATGGGTGACCTTATAGAGGTTTATAAAATCAGTAGGGGCATGGATAGGGTAAATATACAAGGTCTTTTCCCTGCTGTGGGGAGGAGGCACGATGGGAGTGGGAGACAGAGGGGGGAGACCGAGAGGGGAGGGTGACCGTTATTTTGTAGATCTACAACACAACACTGTTCCTGTTTTCTCCGCATCCACTTCAATCCCTCTGAAGGGCTCAGAACAAGTGTACAGTCCCTGGAAAGTAGAGTTTCAGGGTGATCAAGTGCTGAAGGTTGCATTTGGGACGCTGACATTTATTGGTCTGTGCACTTATCAATAAATGGACCTGGGTTCAGTTCCACTGTCCTGGATTCATGTCTGTGGCCACAGACGCGCCTGTCACTGACCCTGACTAGTGGATCCCCTGTCACTACAGCTCTGCCATTCTCCTTCCTGCAGTTCTGTGCAGCGGAGCTATCTGTGGTGTCATGTCATCATCTGTTGCTGATTTCCCCTGAGAGTCCACCCCCCCCTTATAGAATCCCAAGCGGTGCACAATATCTGTTTGAGAAGCGGAGCGATCAGTGGAAAGTCCTGCACTTTCTTCCTGAGCCTCTTACTTGATCTGATGGTCACCCATTCCCTTTCTGCCTATGTAACCCTCACCTGCAGTGTGACTAACTCACTAAACGTACTCTCCATAACATTCTCAGTATTGCTCCACAGTGAGTCCACTCTCAGCTGCAGCTCTGAAAAGCAGTTTCCCAGTAGTTGCAGATGGACACTCTTCCTGCACACATTGCCGTCACGGACACAGGAAGCATCCCTTATTTCCCATATTGTGCAAGAGGAGCACACCACTGGTCTGAGGTCTCCGATCACAATGTCTCTCTCGTTTCAGTTAGTTACTCCCATTAGGAGAATTTAAATGAGCTAGTAACCTTCCTTCTCTTCAAACATTTCCATTATAATCAAAAGTCCCGATCTTTACTTAAGCTGATATTTTATACTTTAAAAACTGTTTTTTAAAAAAACTCAGCAGTTATCGCTTACAACTTGGCTGTTCCCATTGGGACCATGTGAATTTCTGAATGGCCTGCACTAAAACTGAAGCTGTAGTTCACATTCTCCCTGTCTCCCCTCGCTCTGTTTACAACCAACTCCAAAACACTCTCATTGAGCCAATCAGCACCCACAGTGCAGCCCAGTCATTTTCATTGTCTACTCCCACCTACACTGCCCCAACCTCCAATGCATCTCAATGGGACCTCAGGAACAGCATCTCATCTCTCAATTCAGCCCTTTGTAATCCCAGAGTCAACAAGGACTTCAGCAGTTTCTGAATGAACAGACAGTTGTCAGAACCTGGAACATTCCACCTGAAATGGTGCTGGAATTTGAGTCCATAAGGAATTTTAATGAGAAGTTTGCAGGAATTGAAAATAAGGAGTTTACAGATTAACATCATGAAGTGGGTGATTGGGTCTAAATCTGACAGTTCCTATAAAGAGACGAGGTGTAATTTGGATAAATCTGTGCTCCCTCTCAGGCCAATACCTCCTTCCACAGCCGCAGGGTCCAGAATTGAACACAAACCCCAAGGATGATCCAACCACAAATTTGAACATCTTTCTGCTTTTTGCTTGAAATAAAAACCAGATACTTGCCCACAGACAGAACAGAAACACCTTTCTCCTTCCACAGTTAAATGTCAATGGTATTCAGATCATGATGACCCTGCTGACGATAGAAAATTGCTTTTGAGATCCCTGTCTCAATTATTCTCAATTAATATCCTATAAAATGAATTGACAAAACAAAACTCACAGTCAGTGCAGGCTGAACAGTAAAGACAAATATTTCTCTTGGTATGTGTTTGATGTGTAAATGCTCCTCTTTCAATCACCCCGCCCCCACCCAGGCAGAGGACATGTCCATGTGCCTCACTGTACCTTGCCCCCAATAAAGATGGCGGCCATAACCCAGGACCTATCACTGCCTGAGGGCCACAGCCATTTTCCCATTTGCTGTAAACGTGGGACCAAGAGTTTCTAATTCAGGCCTAACTACCTGTTCAGAGTGTAATTAAACCCTCCCAGTCTAAACTGGATCCAACTCCCCTTTCCCATTTCCTCCTCCTGCACACACCCAGGGTCATTCTAGGTCCAGTGACCCTTCCTCAGAACTGACGGCAGCTGGGAAAATTAGAATCCCTACAGTGTGGTAACAGGCCATTCGGCCCAACAAGTCCACACCCACCCTCTGAAGAGTTTCTCAACCAAAACCATTCCCTGACCCTCTTATTCTACATTTCTCCTGACTAATGCACCTAACCTATACATCCCTGAACACTACAGGAAATTTAGCTGGGCCAATGCACCTAACCAGCATATCTTTGGAGATAGGGATATAAAGAGTAAATAATAGGTGGGGATGGAGCCCAAAAGTGTCAGTAACATTTGGAAAGACAAAGCAGTGGATAACAATCTGGCTGGGAGGGTGCATAGCTGTTAATGGAGGGGACAGGAAGCTGTGTCTGGCAGCATCTCAGTGGAGGTGCTGGAAATGGCAGCTGATGATCTACGTTCTGCTGCAAAACAGACCCTGAGCTTCCAGTTGCCTGTCACTGTAACACACGAGCCTGTTCCCTGGCCAACATCTCTGTCTCATGCTTACTGCAGTGTTCCAGTGAAGCTTAATGCAAGCTGGCAGAACATTCCAGAACATACCAAAACGTCCCGTATTTCAAGGACTGCAATTTCCCCTCCCATGTGGTCAACAATACTCTCTAGTGTATCTCCACCACTTCCCACACCTCTGCCATTGAACCACACCTCCCCAACTGCAACAAGGATAGAAACCCCCAGTTCTCACCTTCCACCCAGATACAATGCATCATCCTCCGCCATTTCCACCACCGACATTCAGATCCCACCAGAGATATATTTCCCTCTCCATTCCTTTCAGCATTCCACAGAGACCATTCCCTGTGAATTCCTAGTCAGATCCATGCTCCCCAACAACCCCACTCCCAGCCCCTTCACTTGTCAATGCAAGAGGTGTAAAACCTGTGCCTACGCCTCCCCCCTCACACCCAAAGGACCCTTCCACATCCAGCAGAGATTTTCCTGCACATCCAAACACCTCACCTATTACGGCCTTTGCTTTCGACGTGGTCTCCTCTCCACTGGGGAGTCAGGACACCAACTTGCGGAATGTTTCAGGGAACATTTCTGGGACACATGCACCAACCAACCCCACCATCCTGTGGCCGACCACTTCAACTTCCCCACCCACTCCACCAAGGACATGCAAGTCCTGGGCCACCTCCACCAACAAATCCCAGCCCCCCGACGCCTGGAGAAAGAAAACCTCATCATCCACATTGGGACCCTTTCACCACAGAATCAAGGTTTCCTCATCTCCCCGCCCCTGCCTTATCCCAGATCCAACCCTCCAACTCGACACCGCCCTCTTGAACTGTCCCACCTGTCCATCTTCCTTTCCAATTATCCACTCCACCCTCTCTCCATTACCGTCCACCTACATCTACCAATTGCCTTCCTAGCTCCCTTCCCACCAACCACACACATCCCTCTTATTTATCTCTCAGCCCTCTTACTACTCCCCCTCCCCCACCAATCCCGGCATTCCTGATGAAAAGAATATGCCCAAAATGTCAATTCTCTTGCTCCTGAGATGCTGCCTGACCTGCTGTGCTTTTCCAGCGCCACACGTTAACGCAAGCTGGAAGAACAACTCATCTTCTACTTGGGGACCCTGCACCCCTCTAGCCCCAGTATCAAATTCAATAATTTTAGGTCCTGAACTCTCCAATGTCCTTGCACCCTAGACTTTTACCCCACATACCAGGCCTTGTTATCACATAGCCTACCATTATACATTACCGATGGTTAGCCACTAACAGTCCCCATAAACAGCTATTCACCGTCCACCAGCCAGAACATTATCCACTCCTTTGTCCAACTGCTCCCATCTCTTTGGACTCGATCACCACCGATCATTTACTCCTTAACCCCTACCTTCTGCATATAAACTGACATTTCTTTTCAGTGACATCAGTTCTGAGGAAGGGTCAGCGGATCCAAAATATTAACTCTGATTTCTCTTCACAGATGCTGCCAGACCTGCTGAGCTTTTCCAGTACCTTTTGGTTGTTGTGTGAGATTTAAAGCATCCGCAGTTCTTTTGGTTCTAATTTACAAGGAATTTCTAATTCAGGTCTAGCAGCCTAAAACCGTGCGTTTATAAACCCTCCCAGTCCACAATAGCTCCATTTCTTCCCCAGACTTTGCAGTCTCTCTCATTCCCTTCACACTCACTAGGTCCCCCCTCACCAGGACACTGAGCCTGCACAGCTCATGGCCACATGTTGGCCTGCTGGACCCACCCCAATTCACTCCCATTGGCTGGAGGATCACGCCAATTCTCCTATTGGTCTGAAGCTGCTGTCAATCACCCAGGCCCCATTGTGACATGAGTGGGCTCCTCCCAAGAGCATCGGATGCTGAGGGGTGACCTCATAGAGCTTTATAAAATCCTGAGGAGTATGGATGGGAAAAATAGACAAGGTCTTTTCCCTGGGGTGGGGGGAGTCTAGAACGAGAGGGTGTAGGTTTAAGGTGAGAGGGAAAAAAATTAAAAGGGACCCTAAAGGCACCTTTTTTCACACCGAGATCGGTGCAAGTATGGAATCTTCTGTTCAGGGAAATGGTGGAGGCTGGTACAATTACACCATTTGGCATCTGGATGGGTATGTGAATAGGAAGGGTGTAGAGGGATACATGCCAAGTGTTGGCAAATGGGACTAGATTAGTTTGGGATATCTGGTCGGTATGGACAAGTTCGACCAAAGGGTCTAATTCCATGCTATAGGTCTCTATGACTCTGTCCTGGGATGAGCTTCATCATTCACAGTGAATGGGGCAGTAACACAGCACAGGGGTTTGGGGCTATTCAGCCCATTGGGGCTGTACTCTCCCCCGCTGGAGATGGTGCCAGTCTATCCCAACTCACCTCCCATTTGTCTGTAGCCCTCCAAATCCTTCCTTAAAAAAGTTAAAATTTCAAATTTGTTTTGACAATAACTACTGAATCTGCATCCAGCTGTCGGTCAAACTGTTCCAGATGATCAGAACTTAGTGAGTAAAATAATCTTCACATTTTTAACCTGCATTATTTGCCAGTTAACTGAAGGTAGTTACTAAAAATTGTGACGTTAATAATTTCTCCCTCTGTCTCTCTGTAAATTAAATATCCTGGAAACAAATCTGCTCCTGGTCGAAATCACTGCCTAACCTTCTCAGCTCCAAGGAGAATTATCTGACCTTCTGCTAACTCTCCATAAAAGAGAAACCCATCTTAATTTTAGTCGTGCCATAAAGATGTACAGCAGAGAAACAGACCCTTCGATCCAACTTGTCCATGCTGACCAGATATCCTAAATTAATCTCATCCCATATGCCAGCACTTGGCCTATATCCTTCTAAACCTTTGCTAATCACATACAACATCTCAAAGGCATAGTTGGGTAATTGTACCAGCCTCCACACTTCCTCTGGCAGCTCACTCCATAAACGTACCATGTTCAGCTGGAAAACATTGCCCCTTAGATCCCTTTTAAATCTTTTCCCTCACACCTGAAGCCTGTGCCCCCAAACTTTGGACTCACATATCCTGGGAATAAGACTCTGGGATTTCACCCTATCCATGCCCCTCATAATTGTATCCAATGCTCCAGGGGAAACAGCCCCAGCCTATTCAGCCTCTACCTATATAGCTCAAACCCTCAACCCTGGCAATATCTTTGCAGATCTTTTCCAAGCCCCTTCAAGTTTCACAATATCATTCCAATAGCGGGGAGACCAGGACTGAAAACAGAATTCCAGAAGTGGCTGAATCAATGTGCTGTGCAGCCGCAAAATGACGTGCCAACTCCACTACTCAATGCACTGACCATTAAAGGCAAGTACACCAAACATCTTCTTCACTACCCTGCCTATGATTCCACTTTCAAGGAACTATGAACCGGCACTCCAAGGTCTCTTTGTTCAGCAACACTCCCCAGGACCTTCCCATTAAGTGTATAATTCCTGCTCTCATTTGCTTTTCCAAAATGGAGCACCTCACATTTATCTGAAATAAACTCGATCTGACAATCCTCAGCCCATTTGATTGAAGTCCCATTGTACTCTGAGGTAACCTTCGTCGCTGTCCAGTGCGCCTCCAATTTTGATGTCTACTATAAACCCACTAACTATACCTCATATTTACACAGAAATCACTGATATAAATGATGACAAGCAGTGGACCCAGCACCGATCCTTACACCATATTGCTCATCACAGGCCTCCAGTCCGAAAAGCACTACCCTCCGTCTCCAACCTTCCAGCCAATTTGTATCCAAATGGCTGGTTCTCTCCGTATCCCATGGTGTCTAACTCGCTAACCAGTGGAATGGTTATGTGGAACCTTTTTGAATGTCTTTCTCAAGTCCAAATTAGTAATTTATGTACAAAGCCATGCTGACTATCCCTACTCACTTCTTGTCTTTCCAATGACATATAAACCTGTCCTTTAGAATTCCTTCCAACACCTTGTCTGCCACTAACTTCAGACTCACCAGTGTATTGTTCCCTGGCCTTTCCTCATCACCTTTCTCAAATAATGGTGCCTGTCTTGCAGCACCTCACCTGTGTCTATCAGTGATATAAATATCTCAGCGAGGGGTATGGCAATCACTTCCCTAACTTCCCACAAAGTTTTGGGATACACCTGATCAGGTCCCACAGATTTACTCAGCTTTATGTATAAGACACCCCGTACAACCTCCTCTGTAATATGGACAGTTGTCAAGTTATCACTATTTATTTCTCCAAAGTCTCTAGCTTCCATATCCTCTTTCACTAAAAGCTGACATGAAATCCTCAGATAGTATCTCTCCCACCTTCTGTGGTTCCACAGACAGCCTTGTTGATTTTTCAGGGTCCGTATTCTCTGACTGGTTACTCTTTTGTCCTTAGTGTTTTGTAGAATCTCTTTGGATTGTCCTTAAACTTCTTTCCCCCCAAAGCTATCTCATGTATCCTTTTTGCCCTCCTGTTTGCCCTCGAGTGTACTCCTACTGCCCCTATTCTCCGAGGGATTCACTCAAACCCAGCTGTTTGTACCTGCCATATCCCTGCTTCATCATTTTGACCAGACCCTCAATTTTTCCAGACACACAGCATTCTCTATACCTACCAGCCTTGGCCTTAACAGGAACATACTGTCTATGTACTCTTGTTGTCTCATTTTCACAGGCCTATGGAGGCAATGGCAGATGAGGACATGGAAACAGTCATTCTCAGTAAAGAGGTAATGTTGGGAAAGATAACAGCCCAAAAGTACATGGGTCTCCTGGCCATGATGGAATGCATCCCAGGGGACTAAAAGAGATGGTGAAGGGAATATTGTCCTTCATTGCTAGAGGGATAGTTATGCTGCAGCTGTATAGGGTGCTGGTGAGGTCACACCTGGAGTACTGTGTACAGGTTTGATCTCCTTACTTCAGCAAGGATGTACTGACACTGGATGGGGTGCAGAGGAGGGTCACTAGTTTGAGTCGGGAGTTGAGAGGGTTGGTATATGTGGAGAGACCGAATAGACTGGGACTGTACTTGTTGGAATTTAGAAGAATGGGTGGTTGTATTGGAAAAAATAAAATTAAGGGAATAGATAAGATAGAAGCAGGGAGGTTATTTCCATTGGGGGAGGGGCGGGTCAGCCGAGAGAGCATAGCGTCAAAATAAGGGGATATCTGATTTAGGACAGAGTTGAGGAGGAACTTCTTCAGCTAAAGGGTTATGAATCTGTGGAATTCCCTGCTGAGTGCAGCAGTTGACGTTATCAACTTGAAAGACAAAAGGTAGATTTGCAAACAGGAAATGAATTAAGGGTTATAGTGAGAGAGCAGGAAAGTGCAGCGGAGGCCATGAAAAACTCAACCCTGACCTTATTGAATGGCAATGCAGGCTTGAGGGGCCAGATAGCCTATTCCTGCTCCTATTCCTTCTGTTCCCATGTTCCCACTTTCCAGCCATCCCTTTACCTGGGGGTTGCAAAGAAATATTGAAAGTTCTCGCCTTGTACCGTCAGAATTGACCTTTGTCCAACTTCGAACACCAACTTTTAGATCTGGTCTATTATTTTCTGCAACTATTTTAAAACTAGTAGAATTATCGTCAGAGAATCCCAAGTGTGGAAGCAGGCCATTCGGCCCATCACATCCACACTGACCCTTAGATCCTCCTACCTTACCCCTGTAACGCTGCATTTCCCATGGCCAGTCCACCCAACCTGCACATCCCTGAACACTGTGGGCAATTCAGCCTGGATTATCCACCCAACCTGTACATCTTTGGACTGTGGGAGGAAACCAGAGCACCCGGATGAAACCTACACAGACAACCTCAATAAGGTGATCATCCTGTTCCTATTTCCCAGTTCCACCCAAGTAAGTTCACCGGGCGAACCCCCATGAATATCCTCCCTAAGCACAACAATAATGTTATCCCTAATCAAAAACACCATTCCACCTTCTCTCTTATCCCCCTTTCTATCCTTCCTCTTACATCTATTCCCTGGAACATTAAGCTACCTGTCCTTTTCAACCTAAGATACATTTCTGTAATACCCACTATATCCCAGTCCCATGTTCAAAACCATATCTTAAGCTCATCTGCTTTCCCTGTCAAACCTCTTGCACTGAAATAAATGCAGTGTGCAGTGCTATCAAAAGGACAGACTAATGGGCAGAGGGGGTAAGATGGCCCTGTTGGTGAGGGATGACGTTCAGCCCCTTGCGAAGGGGGAGACACAGAATCAGGAGATGTACCATTAGATTGGAGGGTGGCTAATGTTGTCCCAATTTTCAAGAAAGATGGGAGAGAGAAAACAAGGAATTATAGACCGGTTAGCTTGATGTCAGTGGTGAGAAAGATGCTGGAGTCAATTATAAAAGATGAAATTATAGCTCATTTGGATAGCGGTAATAGGATTCGTCAGAGTCAGCATGGATTTCATGTCGGAATGGCAGGCAGTGACTAGTGGGGTACCACAAGGTTCGGTGCTGGGACCGCAGCTATTTACAATATACATTAATAATATAGATGAACGTATTAAAAGTAATATTAGCAAATTTGCTGATGACAAAGCTGGGTGGCAGGGTGAAATGTGAGAAGGATGTTATGAGAATACAGGTTAACTTGGACAGGCTAGGTGAGTGGACGGATGCATAGCAGATGCAGTTTAATGTGGATAAATGTATGGTTATCCACTTTGGAAGCAAGAACAGGAAGGCAGATTACTATCTAAATGGAGTCAAGTTTGGTAAAGGGGAAGTACAACGAGATCTAGGTGTTCTTGTACATCAGTCAATGAAAGCAAGCACGCAGGTACAACAGGTAGTGAAGAAAGCTCACTGCATGCTGGCCCTGATAACAAGAGGAATTGAGTATAGGAGCAAAGAGGTCCTTCTGCAGCTGTACAGGGCCCTGGTAAGACCGCACCTGGAGTATTGTGTGCATTTGAGAAAGAGCATTGTGGCTATTGAGGGAGTGTTGGGTAGGTTCACGAGGTCAATTCCCGGAATGGCGGAATGATCATATGTTGAAAGATTGGAGCGACTGAGCTTGTATACACTTCAGTTTAGAAGAATGAGAGGGGATCTGATTGACACCTACAAGATTATTAAAGGGTTGGACATTCTGGAGGCAGGAAGTATGTTTCCACAGATGGGTGAGTCCAGAACCAGAGGACACAGTTTAAAAATAAGGGAGAGGCCATTTAGAACAGAGTTGAGGAGAAACGTCTTCACCCAGAGTGTAGTGGGCACATGGAGTGCACTGCCCCAGAAGGCAGTGGAGGTCAAGTCTCTGGATACTTTCAAGAAAGAGATGATTAGAGCTGTTAAAGATAATGGAATCAAGTGTTACGGAGATAAGGCAGGAACAGGATACTGATTGTGGATGATCAGCCATGATCATAATGAATGGTGGTGCTGACTCAAAGGGCAGAATGGCCTATTCCTGCACCTATTGTCTATTGTACCTTGTCAGTCCGACCTCATTCTGTGCCTTGCCCTTGCCTGTCTAACTTCTCAACTGTACCAGCCTCAGACTTACCTTCTTTCTCACTATCTCTTTAGGTTTCCCCTCACTCCCTCACTGGTTTAATGCCTCCCGTGTAGCACTAGCAAATCTCCCTGCTTGGATATTAGATACCTTCCAATTCAGGTGTAATCCATCCTTCTTATGCAGAGATTCCAATGATCCAAAAATGTGAATCCTTCTCCCCTGTATCAGATCCTTGGTCACGCACTCATCTGCACCTTAACAGTCCACAGACCTAGAAAAAGGCACACAGTCTTACAGCTTTACAAAACACTACTCTAGAATAAATTAGTACCAATATTTTATATTAAAAAAACTTAATCAAAGTGTCATAAGATGTGTATTTAAAGAAATAAACCGTCGCCCTACTGAATGCTGTAGCTTTACTAAAATAAGACAGACTAAGATTTATCTTTGAAGAGACCGAAACCGACTGAGCTGTGAGTCACAGATGAACAGCACTAAACAGAACCTTCAATCAAATTTGTCCATGCCGACCAGATATCCGAACCTAATCTTATCCCTCTTGCCAGCACCTGGGCCATATCCCTCTAAATCTTTCCTATTCATGTCAAGTATCCTAATGCCTTTAAAATGCTATAATTGTCAGCCTCCACCACTTCTTCTGGCAGCTTATTCCATACACGCACCACTCTCTGCGTGAAAAAGTTGCTCCTTAGTTCCCTTTTATATCTTTCCCCTCTCACACTCAACCTATGCTCTCTATTTCTGGACTCTCCTACTCAGGGAAAAGACCTTGTCTGTTTACCCTATCCATGCTACTAATGATTTTATAAACCTCTACGGAGGTCACTCCTCAGTCTCTGATGCTCCAGGGAAAGAAAGCCCCAGCCTTTTTGCTCTCTTCCTGCAGCTCAAACCCTCCAACCCTGGCAATATCCTTGTAAATCCTTTTTGAACCCTTTCAAGTTTCACAACATATTTCCGATTGGCGGAGAACAGAACCGCACACAATATTCCAAAAGAGGCCTAACCAATGTCCTGTACATGACCTTCCAACTTCTATACTCAATGCTCTGATCAATAAAGGAATGTATTCCAAACACTTTCTTCAATATCCTATCTACCTGCAACTCTACGTTCAAGGAAATATGAACCTGCACTGCAAGATATCTTTGTTCATCAACACTATCTCGGAATTTGCTACTAAGTGTATCAGTCCTGTTAAGATTTACTTTTCCAAAATGCAGCACGTCACATTTATCTGAATTACACTCCATCTGCCACTTCTCACCCATCTGAACAACATCCTGTTGTAATCTGAGGTAACCCTCTTCGCTGTCCACTATACCTCCAATTTTGGTGTCATCTGCAAACTTACTAACTATACCTCCTATGCTCATATCGAAATCATATTATTTAAATGACAAAAAGTAGTGGACCCAGCACTGATCCTTGCGGCATTCCACTGGTCACATGCCTCCAATCTGAAAAACAACCCTCCACCACCACCCTGCCTTCTACATTTGAGCCAGTTCTGTCTCCAAATGGCTAGTTTTCCTTGTATTCCATGAGATCTAACCTTGCTAACCAGTCTTCCTTGGGGAACCCTGTAGAGCGCCTTACTGAATTCCATAGATCATGTCCACCTCTCTGCTCTCAATCCTCTTTGATACATTTTCAAATAACTCAATCAAGTTTGAGAGACATGATTTCCCACGCACATCGTCATGCTGACTATCACTAATCAGTCTTTGCTTTTCAGGATACACGGGCATCTTGTTCCTCAGGATTCCCTCCAACAACTTGCCCAGCATCAATGTCAGGCTCACCGGTCAATAGTTCCCTAGCTTGTACTTACCACCTTTCTTAAATAGCGGCACCACGTTAACCAACCTCTTGTCTTTCGACATCTCATCTGTGATAATCGATGATACAAATATATCAGCAAGACACCCATCAACCACATTCCCAGTTTCCCAGAGTTCTAGGGTTCACCTGATCAGGTGCTGGGGATTAACCAAGCTTTACGGGTTACAAGACACGCAGCACGTCCTCCTCTGTAAGATGGACATATTCAACATGTCAACATCTATTTCCCCACATTCTATACTACCCATGTCCTTCTCCACAGTACAACTGATGCAAAACATTCAGTTAGTATCTCTCCCATCTCCTGCGGCTCCACGCGTAGGCTACCTTGCTGATTTTTGTGGAGCCCTATTCTCTCTCGAGTTACTCTTTTGTTCTTAATGTATTTATAAACACCCTTGGGATTATTCATAACCCTATTTGCCAAAGCTATCTCATGTTCCCTTTTTGCCCTCCTGATTTCCCTCTTAAGTATACTCCTATTGTCTTTAATGCTCAGGGTTTTTTGGGATCGTTGGATTGGAATAAATGCAAAATATTACATCTTCAAAAAACAAACGAGGGCAGACTTATACTAATTAAAGACAGGGCCTCGAGTAGTGATATGGAACAAAGAGGCCGAGGGGTTCGGGTCTTTCACGTCTGTGTCACATGTGGACAGGGTGGTTAAGAAGGTGCCTAGCACACTTGCCTTCATTGCTCAGACCTTTGAGTACAAGAGTTGGGACATAATTTTGGATGTTGGGGAGGCCTTTTCTGGAATTCTGTGTCCAGTTCTGGTCATGCTGATATCGGGAGGACATTATGTAGTTGGAGCGGATTCAGAAGAGATTTACCAGGATGTTGATGGGAATGGATAGTTTGAATTATAAGCAGAGGCTGGATAGGCTGCGACTTCTTTCACTGGCACGCAGGAAGCTGAGGAGTGACCTTATTAGACGTTTCTCAAATCATAGAGGGGTGGTATCAGTAATGTGAACAGCAGGTGTCCTTTCCAGGAAGGGACGCGACTCAAGACTGGGTACATACCTTTTAAGGTGACAGCAGAACGGCTTTAAAAAGGCGTTCGGGAATTTTTTTTTTAGTTTTGTTCAGATAATGGTTTGTGTGTGGAATGAACTATCAGAGGAAGTGGTAGTTGTGAATCAAATTACAATTTTAGGGTGGCACAATGATTAGTACTGCTGCCAGGACCCCAGGTTCAATTCCAGCTTTGGACAACTGTCTCTGTGGGACTTGCACATTCTCCCAGTGTCTGCATGGGTTTCTTCCAGGGGCTCCAGTTTCCTCCCTAATCAGAGAGCAGCCTTATGGTCTGGTAGGACAATGCTGCCTTTACCTTTTACACAGTGATGCTACTGTGTCTCTGGGATGGGGAGAGGGAATGCTGAAGGTAGTGGATGGGACACCACTCAGGCACAGTGCTTTGTCCTGGAGGATGTTCACTTTCTTTAATATTGTTGGGGACTGCACTGATGCAGGCAAGTGGAGAATGTTCCAACACAATCTGATGTGTACCTTATAGACAGCAAACAGACATTGGGGAATCAGGGGTTTGGGGAAACTGTGTTGTTCTCCTTGTAGCAGAGGAAATTGAGAGGAGCTGTGACAGAGGGGTTTGAAAAGTTACATGTTATAACAATAAACCTTACACACCCATCAGCTCATTATACAAGGATTAGAGGACACACAGTAAAGGTTTGAGGAGATTCAAAGGAGAACTTTTATGCAGCAAATGGGATTCAGATGGAATACAATACTCACACAATGCGAATATCCAGGTCCTGATGAATTGAGTAATTCAATCAGAGTTAGGTGTTACAATGACTGAGATTACCATCTGAATGTCCACCTGTAGTATCCTGTAATACAAGTTTATAAAATCCATCATTGTCAGTTCAAGTTAGAAACTCGCACCATCCCCTCCTCCTGGCCCAGGATGACTGGACACATTACCCCTTGTGGAGGTCAGCAGTCAATTCAGGGGGAAATCAATGTGGGTTTCTAGGAGTTTCCACCTTGGAATTTCATGTGACTGAACAGGACAGATCTTTGACAAATGGGACAGAATATTCCAAGAGTCAGTGAGATGTGGAGAGCAGGATTTGCTTCTTTTTCTTTCCTTCCGTGCTGCCGCTGTGCCTCATCAATAAGACATGGGGGGTGAAAGGCTCATGCAGCTCGATGGGCAAGTTGCCTCCATTCTGACCAATGGGCAGCAAGCTCCTCCCATAGAGTATCTCTAAAAACAGAGCCACTCTGCATGCTTCACACTGCCCAGGACTCCCAGTAAATGTTTAGAAGAATGAGGGTGGGGGGACTCCAAGAAAAGGCATAACTGTAAAGTTCTAAGACGATTGTGAAGAGAGAGAGATGCACAGGAGAAGGGGGCAACAAGTTGTCAGATGGAGTATAGTTTGGTAAAATGTGAAGTTGGACAATTTGGAGGAGGTCTATTTAAATGGTGGAAACTGTAGAAAGCTACGCCACAAAGGGACCAGGGGGTAATTGTGCAGGAAACATAGAAAGCAAGCAGATTCTGGGTCAGTCACGAAATCAAGGGTTCTGTTTCAGATTCATCAAGTTTAAGGCAACACAGACACGGGTAAGGGGTTTCAGTAGCAATGGAGCTGGGGTGAGGTAGAGACAAGCAACATTTTAGAGATTAGAATTCCTGGTGTTTGTGACTGTGTAGATGTCTGATCAGAAGGTCACCTTGGGGTCAGATATGAGAGCAATATTGTGAAGAGCGCAGTTCTGCCTAAGGCAGTTCCCAGTGAGGGGGAAGGGTTCAGCAGTAAGGGAAAGTAATTTGTAATAGCAACTGAAGGTAAAGGGTTTACCCATTACAATGTTTCATTGGAGGAAATTGCAGCTAATCGAGTAATGGAAGCGTGATAAGCAGTTTGATAACTTAGCACCAGTGCAGCAATGGAGAGGGATGATGGGGATGGAGAGCTGGGCATTGTCAGTGTACATGTGAATCCTAACACAGCGCTTTTGTACAATGTCACCTCCTGGCAGTATGTAGGTGAGATACAGGAGAGAGCAAGGATAGATCGTTGAGGGATACCAAATACAAGGAATTCAGAAAGGAAAGGGAGAGTGGAGATGGAGCAGGATTTACAAATGATGGTGAGGTCAAATGTTAGTGGGTTTTTTTGCAGAATGGATGAGAAGGACATAACCAGAAAAGACAGACAGACAGAACAAGGAACAATACCTGTGAATTGGCGAGGGGGAGTGATGAGGAGGAAACAGAGTTGGAATGTCTGTAGTTTAGCGAGACTAGTAAAAGATCAAGGTGAGTTCTGATAAGGCTTGACAAGAGACTGGAGAAAGATGTAAGTTTGGGACAAAAATCAGGAACACCATGTGAGGCAGTTTGTCTCGGTGGGTTAGTGGGAGGGAGGGAAGCAGCAGAGGCAGCTGATCAGATTGTCTCAGTCTTAGTGACAGAGAAACTCAATTTGCTTCTTGCTCTTGTTGTTGGAGGCAAGGATGAAGGAGACAGGATGATGGACAGTGTTTTACAAAGAAACAAAACCAGGGTTAGTGATATTTAAAACAAACCTAATGTATTTAACTTTTATTCAGAATATTAAAATGTTCAACTGAAGTCCTTGTTCGAATCCCAGATCGGCAGATGGTGGAATCTGATTTCAAGAAAAAATAACTGGAATTAGGAATCTCCTGATCTCCATGGAATCATTGTCAATGGCAGAAAAAATCCTGCCAACCTGACAGTCGCCCAACAAGCTACTCACTGTATTAATCACTGCAAAGTCTCAACATAGGAATGAAACTGGATGGACCACTTGGCATCTAACAAGGCATTAGGAGATACAATCACAGAATCAGCCTTCTCGACTCTGCAACATCCTCCTCACTAACATATGATTTTTGGTGCCAAAACGTGGCGGGCTGTCTCACAGACTAGTCAAGGAACATCCTGACATAGTCATACTCACGGAGTCATCCCTTACAGATAATGGCCAGACACCACCATCACCATATCTAGATATCGAGAGTGTGGTGATGGAAAGCACAACAGTCAGGCAGCATCCGAGGAGGAGAATCAACGTTTCGAGCCTAAGCCCTTCATCAGCCTGACCTGCTGTGCTTTTCCAGCACCAGACTCTTGACTCTGATCTCCACCATCTGCAGTCTTCACTTTCTCCTGAAATCTCTGGATAGGTCCTGTCCCACCAGCAGGACAGACCAGGCAGAGGTGGTGGCACAGTGGTGTACAGACAGGGAGGATTTGCCCTGGGAGTATACAGCATTGACTTTGGACTCCAGGAAGTCTCATGGCTCCTGCTGATTACCACGTACCATGCTCCCATGGCTGATGAATCAGTGCTCCTCCATGTTGAATAACACTTGGAGGAAGCACTGAGGCAATAAAATGGTGAGAAGCCTACTCTGGGTACAGGATTTCAATGTCCTCTACCAAGAGTAGTTCAGCAGCAGGATTACTGACTGAGCTGGTCGGGTCCTCAAGGACATAGCTGCTCAACTGGGTTTGCAGCAGGCGGTAACGGAACCAGCAAGAGGGAAAAACATACTAGATCTTATCAGTATGAATCTGCCAGCTGCAAACGCATCTGTCCATGACAGTATCGGTAAGAGCGACCATCCCACAGTCTTTTTGGAGACAAAGCCATACCTTAAAGTTGAGAAAAACCTCCATTGTGCTGAGTGGTACTATCACCGTGCTAAATGGGACAGATGTAGGAACTCAAACTGGGTATCTCTGAGGCACTGTGGGATAACAGCAGCAGCAGAACTGTTCTCCAGCACAATCTGTAATCTCATGGGTTTGTACATCCTGCTCTCACCCATTACAATGGACAGGAAAGGACAGCATGCCATGAGCAGCACCAGACAGACCTAAAAATGAAGTGCCAACCTGGTGAAGCTACCAAACAGGACCATCTGCACATCAAACAGCATCAGCATCTGCTAAACGATACCACACCCAATGGAACAGATCAGAGCTCTGCAGTTCTGCCACACCCAGTTGTGAATGGTAATGGATAATTAAACAACTCTTTGCAGGAAGCACCACAGATATCCCCACCCTTACGGATGGAGGGGTTTCACACATCCATGCAAAATATAAGATGACAGCATTTGCAGTAATTTTCAGCCAGATACAAAGTGAGATGATCCATCTTAGCCTTCTCCAGTGGTTCCTAACGTCACAGATGTGAGCTTTAAGCCAGTTCAATTTAGTTCAAACAATATCGAGTAATGATTAAGTAGTGTAAAGGCTACGGGCCCTGCCAATATTCTGGCAATAATACTGATGGCTTGTGCTCCAGAACTTGCCACCCACCAAGCCACGTACCGCTCCATCTCTGGCATTGACTGACAATGTGGAACATTGCCCAGGGATGTTCAACACAAAAACACAGGGCAATCCAACCCAGGCAATTTCCCTCTGTCAGTCCACACTCGATCAGCAGTAAAGTGATGGAAGTAGTCATCAACAGAGCTACCAAGCAGCAGCTGCTCAGCAACAGCCAGCTCAGCGACACATTTTAGGCTCCACCAGGGCCACTCAGCTCCCGATTGTGTTACCGTCTGATTCACAACCTGACATTCAGCTGAATCCCAGAGGTGAGGTGAGAGTGACAACCCAGTCCCACTCCAACACCACTATTTCTAGTTGATTCCACCCTCATCTCAGCTCATAGACTGAAACTCTCATCCATCGTGTGTTATCTCCAGACTTAATTATCCAGACACACTCCTGGCCAGCCTCCCAAATTCAACCTCCCTGTAATCTCAAGAAAAATTGAAAGCTCTATCGCCCATGTGCTCACTTCTCTCCAAACATGTTCATCCGTCAAAAGGGAGGAGAAAGTGAGGACTGCAGATGCTGGAGATCAGAGCTGAAAAATGTGTTGCTGGAAAAGCGCATCAGGTCAGGCAGCATCCAAGGAGCAGGAGAATCGATGTTTCGGGCATGAGCTGTCCGTGTCCTTGGATGACTGCATTCTTTGTCTTGTTATTATAAGCTTTATTGTGAAAATACCCTTACTTCTTCTTTTGTGGTCAGCTGCAACACTCCATAGTTATTTCCTAGCTTATAACTATTTTCTTTAAAACTACTTCTTTAAAAGACCCCCTATATTATCAAAGTCTTAGTCTTAAGTATACTACACGCTACAAGAATTCCATGACTGTTTGTATAATCTCTCACCCTTCCCCAATCTACAGAAATTACACTCCACTAGCACTTACAACAATTACATTTCTATAATCGCCTGCAGAAAACTACATTTCTTCTTTCCCACATAAACAACAACAATTTAAAATTCTCATTCTTGATTTGATTCCTGGCTGTGATCATCCCTAGCTCCCTGCACCACACATCCTTTGAGACCTCGACAACCCATTTTCTTCGAGACTCCCAACGATTTGTTAATTTGTTACTTCAACTGTGTGACTGATTCTACAGTTGCTAAAGCAACATGGTCGAGAATTTGCAGACAAAACCTGACAGGTTTGCTTTCCACCTTTAAGACATCCCTCAAAACCTGCTTTTTGGCAATGCTTTTGGTCACCTGACCTAATATCTCCATCTCTGGCCTTATATCTAAAGTTCTCAATAGTATTTTTGTGAAATTATAAGCATGATAATAAAACTACAATCTGTTCTTGATTTGGACATTATCTGCAAATAATCACTGTTGCTGTTATGAATAATCTGTAATGTCTCTTACCCAACCACATTGTGGGAGCACCATCACCACACAAACTGCAGCTGTACAAGAAAGTCAAACATCACCCTCTCCCCAGGCAACAGGGCTTTGGCATTAATCACTGGTATCTGTGGAAGGAGAAACACAGTTGATGTTTCAGGGAGTGCAAAATTGATTACAGGGAATGAAAATGGTGCAGAATTTAATAGTCAGAAATGGAAGGAAAACACACTTGCTTATTGGAAAAAAGAATTATTGACTGTCAAAAATATTCAAGAAAAAAGTAATCTGATAATAGAGCAGCTCATGGTCAGGGGCTGGGCCACAGTGAAAAACTCATTTACAAAGGGTCTATAAAAGTAATAATACAGGACTAAACAGACCAGAAATACACCCATGGTTCGAGACTGAGGAAGCTCGATATTGACAAAGTGGTGATGAGGGAGCCCAGGAATGACTCTTTTCTCGAGAAAGGCTGCACATGCGCCTGGCTGCACCTTGCCCCCTACAAAGATGGCGGCTCCGCACGTGTCCCGAATAAAGATGGCGGAACTCACTCAGGCCGGCAGCCGCGCTGAGGCAATTTCTGGATCATTGGTGCTGGAAGAGCACAGCAGTTCAGGCAGCATCCGAGGACAGGCAAAATCGACGTTTCGGGCAAAAGCCCTTCATCAGGAATAAAAGCTTATTATTCCTGATGAAGGGCTTTTTGCCCGAAACGTCGATTTTGCCTGTCCTCGGATGCTGCCTGAACTGCTGTGCTCTTCCAGCACCAATGATCCAGAATCTGGTTTCCAGCATCTGCAGTCATTGTTTTTACCGCGCTGAGGCAATTCCCCGTTTACTCCAAACACGGGACTGGGACGTTCAAATTTGTGTTTTCCGACGTGCACAATTTGTTTGTAAAACCTCTCCGCTCATGGCAATACAGTTTTTCTCCCATTTCCCTGTTTATTTCTTTCCTTACCGTATCCTTTCTCTCCACAACTTCCCGAGCATTCATTACAGCGACTGTGCGCCGCGCGCGAGGGTGATCACATGGTTTAGTTTAGCTCCGCCCGACATTCACTTTGATTGGTTGGAGGACCAACCTCCCGCTAGTCATCCAGTTCCGCCTGCCGTCCTTTCATTGGTCCGGTCTGACATCAATCACCCAGGGTCGCTTGTTGACTAGAGCATGCGCAGTGCGTCTTGCTTTAGCTGATATGTTGGGTAATGTGATGGGAGAGTTTACTGTAGGTAAGAATTCACTTTGTGTGAGCTCTGCAGTAGATTTCCTTTATTCATGGAGGGAATTGCCTTCCTACTCATGACTGTATAGCTGTGATTGATGAATCAATGCCATCTGAATCAGTACATAAACACCCCATTTTCACATCTGAGATCTTTAGCACATTGTATCACGCTCTTCTTTGGAAACAAAAAAAACATGAAATGGAACCTCAAGGAATCGGAGCAGGAGTAGGGCATTCATCCCTTTAGCTTGTTCCCCCATTCAACAGATCATGGCTGGGCCAACCCAGACCTCAACACCTCTTTTATGCTTGATCCGCATAGCCCTCAACTGCTCAATATTTCAAAAATCTATCTGCCCTCTTTTAAAATAATTTGAGATAGAATCTTAGATTCCCTACTGTGTAGAAACAGGCCCTTCAGCCCAACAAGCCAGAATAACCCTCCGAAGAGTAATCCCACATTTAACTTTCACAATTGTTTGGGTGAGAAAATTTTAGCCATTCACTGAGAGAAAAAAATCTTTACTTTTTCTAAAATGAATGTTCCCTTATGTAATGTCCCCAGGTTTGAGACTTCACTGGTGCTAGAAGATCTAGTCAACATCTACTCTGTCAACCTCCTCAGAATCTTGTTTCCATTATATCACCCCTGCTTATCTATTCTTGATAGGTCAACCCTTTCGCCCTCGAAGCACCTAAGTGAATCTTTTTTGAATGGTCTCCGATGTTGGTTTATCCTTTATTAAATATGGGAGCTAACATTGTATACAGCACTGCAACAGCTAGTGTGGTTAACCAATCCCCAATCCATGCTAATACATTAAGCCGATACCATGAGCTCCTAAATTGTGCAAATAACTTTTATGTAGCACCTTATCATTTGCATTTTTTAAATCCAAATACAGAACATCATTGGATTGCCCTTTATCAGCCCTGCTTGTTATCTCCTCAATGAACTGTCGAAAATTTGTCAAATATAGTTTCTCTTTCACAAAACCCAGTCTACCATGTTTAATGATATGTTTTTCTAAATGTCCTGCAATTTCTTACTTTAATATTCGATTCTGTAGATTTGCTAAGTATGATTCCCCTCTCTTAAATCCATGCAGACTCTGTCCAATCCTGTCACTGTTCAGGAAGAAACTTGGCTGTACTCCAATGTAGTTAGTAAATGTATCTGTATTTATTTTCTAAAATCGATTAGTTATAAATGCTGGACCCATGCAATATCAATAAATTAGTGACTCTGAATTTGGGTTATAATGTTTTTTCTGTTAATTCCTTTTCGTACTGTGTTATGCAGACAGCACCAAGTGATCACTCTTAATTGTGAGTAACTTTGAAAATGATATATTTTAAAAATGACATCCCAAAATGCTGCCTCATTATTGTGCAAGGAGAATTTTGCATTCAATAGTTTGCAGATAAAATTAAACAGACTTTTGCTGCAATTTGGCCAGACTGCAGGTTACACCAAAGTGGCAACTCTGCTCTCAAATTCTTACTTGACACTGCCCAAGGCGACACTGATGGGACGTCACTTTGCCATTCTTGTTCACCAGCTTTATTTCCAGGTTTAATCATATAATCATTCTAGAGCTTGTAATTTTAGACAGCTTCTCTTTTAGGTATATATGGAAAGATCATACTGAAATGTTGCACTGTATGGTACCAAATCTGAAATTAGTCTCTAACCTGATAGTAACGTGCTTTGACCCTTCTACATATGTATTGGCATAAGTCTATGCCAGTTATTTTTCTGAAGCCCGTGATTCCTGATGAAGTGCTTATGCCTGAACCATCAACTCTCCTGCTTCTCGGATACTGCCTGACTTGCTGTGCTTTTCCAGCATGACACTTTTCGACTCCAATGTCCAGCTTCTTTGGTCATCACTTTCTCCTTTGAGTAGATTAATCAACAAAAATTATTCTTGGTTTAAAGTGCAATAGGAACCAATTCATGAAATTCAGATATCTCACATGTACCTTAACTATGTGAAGGCTAAGACATTACTAAATTATTGTCAGTAATTGAAACCGTGCTGACAAACTTGCGCAGTATCAGTGCCTCACCTTTAAAAAATGTTCCCAGATATCACGCAGCTGCAGTATTTTGTTTTGCACTCAGCTATATGTTGTTCTCACTTGTGTCTTTGTGAAAGATTACAAAATTAACTTAGTTGACTGAACTTATGATTTCTTTAACCAATGTTGGGAGAAAAAAAAATGTCAGTATTTCAAGTGCTGATCAAGTAAAATAAACTGATAATCAGTAGAAAGGGTTTAAGATGGATATGGAACAAATGCTGGCAAATGGGATTAGATTAATTTTGGATATCTGGTCAGCATGGGCAAGTTGGACTGAAGGGTCTGATTTTGTGTTGTATAACTGTGACTTCATTCTCTCAATTATTCAAGAAGTTGAATACTTCGAGGAGGAAAAGGAGAATTTATGCAGAGAATGCACTTGAAATGATGATCGAGGTATATCAAACTCACATTATTTCATGACCTTTTCCTCTGGGTTCTTCAATGAACAAACTTGTTTTATTATCTGAATAACGATGTATCATGTGATTTGTTTTGCACAAAATATTTCGTTTGGATCTAGTGAATTATTAAGAACTGCTCATTTTACAATTTAGGCAGCGTGATTATTAAGCAAGAAAAGGTTAGCGTTTTACTTCCTCTGAATCATTGCTCTATAAAAGGTAACAAGCTTTTTATCTGTTCTGGGCACTGAATATATGGAAGTCAATGCTGAAGGAAAAAATCCTCCTCAGTAATGTTCCCACATATGTGGAGTAATTGCTTCTGGTCACTCTTCAGGCTATAGAGGCTCGGAAAGAAACAGTTGGCCAAAGTTAGCAACATCATTTGGATGGACTATGCTCATTGGGGAAACTTGCAGGATCTGTAGAAGGAACACGTGTTTCAGAGTGTATGCAATAAACCTGAACATTGTTATTTTTTCACAGAGCTTGGGACACGACTGGAGCAGCAATGAAGCTTGCATTGTTTCTAATTTCCGACCTTGCCAAATTATTGTGGGTAAATGCAGGTGACTTTATCAAAGCACATTTCACATGCCCCAGCCAGGAATTTGGTCCCAATTCTGTCAGTCCATCCATTCCTATGGATAAGAGGTATTTTAAATGTGAGCAGTCCATTTAACTATTTGAATTGAATACTTCAGCAGTTAATTCCTCTTGGATACTTAATTTCAAATTACTCAATGTGATTTTTTGTCCCCCCTGAATTTGCCAAACACTGGGCAGTTCTGGAATATTCCAAATATTTACAATAGATGCATTTACACTATTGAAGGCAACCTGGCAGATTTGAATACCATTCAGGTAGTCAACAAAAATACATAAGTAACTTTATGAATTACTTACTGTACAACAACAACATAAGTCAAGTACTATTTAAACCACGGATTGTCTCCCAATGATTCCCAAATCTAAACAGTGCATTCCAGATATGCTCACTATCACCATTTGGGAGCAGTCTCCCAAAGTGCTCACAGAATTTAGAAAGCGCACACACTGCCCTCCAAAGCTAAATCTGATGTCACAGGCTTCACTCTTATTGTATAAAATGACATTTATTGCCCAGTTCTTTAATGTGTCAAAGGATTTTACAAACAATTTATAAAATACTTTAAATCCTGAAGAAATGTGATGTCAGCCCTTTGTAGAAGTAAATGGAAAGTGTGATGTTTGCTTGACGTTTGGCTCTATGAATCAGGCCGAACTGAACCTTGAGCAAGATGTGGGATGCTTCCCACACACTGTTTAAAAAAGCAAAGATTATGCTCTGAGATTTAAATGTTCAATCAGGTTTAATAAAAATTCTTCCAAAAATTGAGTTTGACTTCAGCTCCTTTAAAGAGACATGCTCTTGGCCTTCAATTTTGTGACATGTGATCATTCTTTGGTAAAGGTGGCTGTGTGCAACACTGCAGGATGTTGTGCTGAAGTGCCTCATTGGGTGGATGAGCTTTATTACTGGTGTAACTCGGCTAATTTTGTGATGGAATGTTACTTTGAGTTAAATCTTGTTTTTAAACTGAGATGTGCTTGTGTAACTCACATGTGGAAACTATGCTCATGTTTGCAATGAACCTTTCACTTTTGGAGATTATTTACAAACAGATCGGAAAAATACAAAAGTTCAATTTAGAATGCACAGTGCTGGAGAACCGGAGGTTCAGCAGCATCTCTGAGGGGAATTAAACATTGTAAGTTCCAAGTCCAGTGACCTTTGTCCGTTCAGATGAAGAGTCAGTGAACTTGAAATGTAACATTTTTTTTCTCTTCACCGATGCCCTCAGAACTGCTGGGTTTCTCCAGCACTTTGTTTCTGTGGTGCAGATCTCCAGCACCTGCAGTTTATTGTTTTATATAGATCCTATGATTTGACTTGGGGAACGAGAGGCAGCAACTGTGATCAACTAGGATAAAACTCCCCAACCATGGAAAACACAGTTCTTTATACTTTGCAAAACACGACTGTAAATAAGAAATGCAATTAAGCTAAGTGCAAGGTGGCATACCACCTGCCTTGTCTCAAACTTGCTACTCACCTTTGAGGACTAATCTGTCAGAATGGTGTTTGCTCACTTCCTTTGAGATCACAGTCCACAAATGTCCCAGTTCCTGGGCCGGGCCCGGTTACCACATTGCAGTGGGGTGGGGAGCTTTGTGTCAGCCTGAAGTTTTTGTTAAGAGCAACATTGCAGGTTGAAGTTGACGGTTTTGACTAGTATTGAGTCATCAAACTTGGAGGAAATCCTTCCGAATGTATTGATTAACTGGATTGAGCCTGTTTACATGCAGCCCTGTTAGTAGTGCTGTCATATTCTAAGTTAAGAATCACACAACACCAGGTTATAGTCCATCAGGTTTAATTGGAAGCACACTAACTTTCGGAGCGCCGCTCGTTCGTCAGGTGATTGTGGAAGGCACAATTCTAAGGCACAGAATTCATAGCAAAAATTTATATTGTGATGCAACTGAAATTATGCATAAAAAAATCACAAAACCTGTTTTTAAAAGTTGCATTCCTGACAGTGGCCCACCCAATCACTCACTGTATTAATCACTGCACAGTCTCAACAAAGGAAGGAAACTAGATGGACCACATTACATCTCCCAATGCACTGGAAAGTACAACCACAAAGTCAGTCCTCTTGACACTGCAACTTCCGCCTCACTGTGGGCCAAAAACAGCAGCAGAACTGTACTCCAGCCCAATCTGAAATCTCATGGCCTGTTATATCCCCCACTCAACCAATAACATCAAGCCAGGGGATCAGCCCAGGTTCAATGGAGAATACAGGACGACATGCCAGCAGCAGTACCAGTACATAAAATTGAGGTGCCAACTGGTGCAGCTACCAAACCTGCACGCCAAACAGTGCAAGCAACACCAAATAAAACTATGTGATCCCACAACCACTGGATCAGATCTGAGCTCTGCATTTCTGCCACACCTCGTCATGCTTGGTGATGGACAATTAAACAACTCACTGCAGGAAGCATCACAGATATCCCCATCCCTACAGACAGAAGGGTCTCAATCATCCATGTAACAGATACGACAACAGCATTTGCAGCAATCTTCAGCCAGCAGTGCCAAGTGAATGAGCTTCCCCATTGGTCCCTGACACAGATGTGAATTGGATTAGTTGAAAACTCATTTCAAATCAGATCAAGAAATGGACAAATAGTGTAAAGGCTCTGGGCCCTGCCAACATTGTTACAATAAGACTGATGGCTGTGCTCCAGAACTTGCTGCCCACCAAGACAAGTCCTGCTCTAGCACTGGCATAATATTCTCCATCTTTGGCCTTTTGTCAAAAGTTCTCAACAATGTTTTTGTGAAATTAAAAACATATTGATTTTTACCGGTATCTTCTACTCTTCACTATCGCTGAGTGAATAATCTGTTCTGTCTCTTACCCAACCACGTTGTGGGAGCACCTTCACCACACAAACTGCAGCTGTACAAGAAGTCAAATATTACCCTCTCCCCAGGCACCAGGGCTTTGGCATTGATCACTGGTACCTGTGGAAGGAGAAATACACACGCTTTTTCAGGGAGTGCAATATGAATTATAGAGAACGAAAATGGTGCAGAATTTGGCTGTTAGAAATAGAAGGAAAATTTACTCACTTATTGGAAAAAAGAATTCTTCACTATCAAAGATATTGTGGGAAATAAAACCTGATAATGAGAAGCATATGGTCATGAGTTGGGCAGCAGTAGACAATTCATTTACAAAAGGGTCTGTGAACATAATAGTAAAATACTAAACAGAGCGAAAATACACACGAGAGACTGAGGAAGCAAGATAATGAACAAGTGGACATCAAGGAGACCAGAGGAGAATCAGAACAGTGTTCACTTTTATGATATCACAGTCAGAGATGACTAGCACTGAAACAGACTCTTTGGTCCAACCGTCTCTGCCAACCAGATATTCTAACCTAATCTATTCCCATTTGCCAGCATTTGGCCAACATCCCTCTGAACCCTTCCTATTCAAATGCTTTTTAAGTGTTCCAATTTTAGTTGCACTTTAGGTTCCTTTTGAATTTTCCTCTCTTAACCTAAACCTATATCCTCTAGTTCTGGACTCCACGAACCCAAGGTAAACACCTCGTCTATTTATGCTATCCATGCCCCTCATGATTTTATAAAGCTCTATAACATCACACTATGACACTCCAGGGAAAATGGACCCAGCCTATTATGCCTCTCCCTGTGACTCAAATCCTCCAACTCGCAACATCCTTGAAAATCTATTCTCAAACCTTCCATGTTTCAGTTCCTCCTTCTGATAGGAGGGAGACTAGAATTGTAAACAATATTTCAAAAGTGGCCTAACCAATGTCCTGTTCAGCTCCGTTACTCAATGCTGTGACCAATAAAGGAAAGCATACTAAACAACTTCTTCACTATTCTATCTACTTTCAAGGATCTATGAACCTGCACTCCAAGGTCTATTTGTTCAGCAGGAATCTCCAAGACCTTACAATTCAGTATGTGTCTTGCTTTTCTAAGATGCAAACCTCACATTTATCTAAATTAAACCCTATCTGCCACTCCTCAGCCCATTGACCAATCTGATCAATATCCCATTGTACTCTGAGATATCCTTCTTCACTGTCCACAATACCTCCAATTTTGGTGTCATCTGCAAACTTACTATCTGTACCGCCTCTCTTCACATCAAAATTTTTTAAATGAATGACGAGACATATCCAGAATAAAAAGCATCCATTTCCCTGGGTTTGAATGTGCTCTGTGTAAATCCTGCCCCATGACTCTCTATCAGGGAGAGCTGCACATACACCCCTCTGAACTTTGCCCCCTACAAAGCTGGCGGCCGCGCGCGTGTCCAGTGAGTCGTTGCCCCGAATAAAGATGGCGGTGCTCAGTCGGGCGGGATCGCTCGATGAGGCATTTTCGCCTTTGCTGCAAAAATGGGACTGTAAGTTTCAAATTTGTGTTTTCCGATGTGCACCAAATGTATGTAAAACCTCTCAGCCCATACCAACACCATTACCCTCCCACTTCCTGCTGTTTCATTTCTTTCCTTACCGACAGCCCTCCAGCCACACGTCCTGAACACGCGCGCCGATGGCGAGGATAATCACGTGGTATAGTCTAGTCCCACCCCCTCATTTACTCTGATTGGTTGGAGGACCAGGTCTTCCAGCTCTGCCCTGTCTTTCCATTGGTCCGCTGCTGACATCAATCACCCGGGGCCCATTGTTGTTTGGAGCATGCGCACTGCTTTCTGCTGCTGTTCATAACTTACGAGAGGGACAATGTTAAAAATCACACAACCACCTGATGAAAAAGCAGCAAAGTTAGTGCTTCCAAATAAACCTGTTGGACTCTAAAGTGGTGTTCACTAAATTACAATTTTGTCCATCCTAATCCAAAACCAGCACCTGCAAGTCACGAGTGAGGGAGGAATGCATAATATAAGAACAAAAGAACTAGGAACAGGAGAAGGCCGTCCTGCCCTTCGAGCCTGCTCTGCTATTCAACAAGATCATTTCGTGGACGCAGAACCATTTACCCGCGTTCTCACCACATCCCTTAATTGATTATTTCTTTTTTTAATAAAAATCTACCTTAGCTTTAAAAACGTTTGTTGAACTAGCATCAACTACTTTCCTGTGCAGTTAATTCCAGAATGGTTAAGAAGTTCCTTCTCAATTCAGTGCTAAATTTGCTGTCTCTAATCTTGAGATGATGCCATGTTGTCCTCGCTTCACCTGCCAGTGGAAACATTCTCACTACTTTTGTTTTATCCATTCCATACATTATTTTATGTGTTTCCATTCTTCTGAATTACAATGAATATAATCCTGTGGGATATAGGTGAAACAGTGTTTTACTGTCCTCCTGCGAACATTGAACAGCGAAATTGAGTACTAACTTCAGTGTATAATTGTGGGATATAGGTAAATAATTACTAACTTTAGTATATAATTGTGGATAATTGAGTAACTTTAGTGCATAATTATTCTTGCAAATAATTTCTTCCATCATGATAGTTTAAATAATTTACAATTTCAGCAAAAGAGCCGAGATAGCTGAAGCGCATAAACTAGGCAAGAAAAGACACATTGTTAAAATGTATTTTCAGGAATGGAATGTACCTATGAACAATAGAAGATGTTACAAGCAAACAGATAAAGTGAAAAGAACATCAAGATCGAGGTTTAGCAAAATCTCCCTTATGTCAGCACTTACAGAGGGGAGGGTCGCCAGCTTGGATAAGGGGGAAGTAATAATGGCAGAGCGCACCTGGGTAGTGGCACAACGCAATAAGGGAGATTGATAGGTATGAAGACCTATGAGGTAAATGGGGAATACCGAAAATCAAAACTGTATACATTGTAAAGCAATCCCTGAATGTGTGTGCCCACTGGTCACCCCTTCTTGCAAGAAGGTTCCAATAAAATTCGCTGGTTCAGATTTTGACTAGGACTGAAATTTGTTATACTGTGAGTTTTATTTCTCACAATCCCAATCTACTCAATCTCTGTTAAGCCAACCCTCTCAACTCCAGAATCAACCTAGTTTACCTCCTCTGCATGCCCTCTAGAGCCAGTACGTCCTCCCTCACGTAAGGAGATAAAAACCGCATGCAGTACTCCAGGTGTGACCTCATCCAACACAGCTGGAACATAATCTTTACATTTAAACACAATCCCTACAGCAATGAAGGACAAAATTCCATTTGCCTTCTGAATGGATCGTTGTACGTGGTGACCAACCCTCATGCAGAAGGATACCCTAGTGCCTCTGCATAGCAAATGGTGCAACTATTTAAAAGTCAAGTAATAATCTCCTTTGTAATGTTACTCCAAACAAACAGTATGACTTTACATTTATGAACATTGTATTCCATTTGCCAGACCATTGCCCACTCACTCAATGTATCTATGTTCCTCTACAAAGTTTCACAGTCCTCCGCACACTTTGTTCTGCTACTCATCTTAGTCTCATATGCAAAATTTGACACCCTACATGTGGTCCTCAACTCCAAATTATCTGTATCAATTGTAAATATTTGCAGTCCCAACACTGATCCCAGAAGCACACAACTAGTCACTGATTGCCAGCCGGAATAATACTCATTTATCCCCACACTTTGCTTTCTTTTATTCAACCAATCTTCTATCCATGCTAATACTCTACACCTAACACCATGCACCCTTATATCATGCAACAGCCTCTTGCACAGCACCTTGTTGAAGATCTTTTGGAAATCCAGGTACTCCACATCCATTGGGTCCCCGTTGTCCACCTTGCTCGTAATGTCTTCACAGAATTCTGAAATATTTGTCAAACATGACCTGCCCTTCATGAACCCATGCTGTGTCCGTCCAATGGGACAATTTCTATAGAGATTCCCTGCTATTTCTTCCTTGATAATAGACCCAAGCATCTTTCCCACTACAGAGAATAAGCTAACTGGTGTATAATTTCCCCATCTTCTGTCCACTTCCTTTTTAAAATAGTGTCATCACTTTTTGCTGCTTTCCAATCTGCTGGGACTGCCACAGAGTCCAGTGAATTTTGGAAAATTATTGCCAGTGCATTTGCTATTTCTCCTGCCATCTCCTTTCGTACCCTGGGATGCATTCCATCAGGGTCAGGAGACTTTTCTATCATTAGAACAATTACCTCCAACAGTCAACACTAGCTGTTTCATAATAATGATAATTTCCAAATCCACACCTACCGTTGTCTCTTTGTTAATTACTGGCAAGATATTAGTGTCCTCCATTGTGATATTCCATAACTAAATGCTTCTTCTCATTTTCCAAGGGACCAATATTTACTTTAGCCATTCTTTTCTCAAAATTATTTATTTATTTATTATTTATATGAAATTTTGCTCTCTGTCTTTATAGTCGGTGCTAGTTTATTTTTCTCCTGTTCTATCTTACTATTTTTTATAGCTCTGCTGTGGCTTTCTGTTGACCTTTAAAGTTTTCCCAGTTCAAGTTTCAGTCTGTTTTCGGCCACTTTGTATGCCTTCTCTTTCAATTTGATCGCTTCCCTTAGATACTCATCGCAGAGTATGCCTTTTCTCACAGTCCTTCCTTTTCACTGGAATATACCTTTACTGAGCACTTTGTAACATGTCTTTGAAAATCTGCTGCTGGTCATCAATAGTCCCACCATAAAATCATTGTTTTCAGTCGACTTTATCCAGGTTCTCCCTCATTCTATTGCAGTTCCAGTGTTCAAGCACAGGACCCAGGCCTATTAGATTTTACCTTCACACTTGCCATATCTATTCTAAATTCAACCATACAGAGATCACGTCTTCCAAGAGGTTCCCTAACTCTGAAGTCATTAATCATTCCTGTCTCATTGCACAGGGGCCAGATCTTGGATCGCCTGCTCCCTTGTCAGTTCCATTTCATACTGTTCAACAAAACTATCACGGATACAGTTAACAAACTCAAGGCTACCCTGACTGAGCTGGTTCAACCAATCGACATGTTGATTAAAATCACCCATGATAATAGCCGTACCATTTTTACAGGCATTAGTTATTTCTTTGTTTATTGCCCATCACAATGTGATGTTATTATTTGGTGGCCTACACACTGCACCTATCAGTGACTTTCTTGTTATAATTTTGAATGCATCATTCCTGTTTCTCCTAATGTACGGCAATAACAAAAACTACTTGCTTTGCATGGAATCTTTCACAATGGCAAATCTCCTAAGGTGCTTCATAGATGATCAAAACATTGATTAAAGAGAATGATTTTAAAATACATCTTAAAAGGAGGATAGAGAAGGTTAGGGAGGGTTTTCCACAGACTTCTGGCCTTGACAGCTCCAATTGTGGAGTGATGCAGGTGGGGTGGATTGGAAAGGGAATGTGCAAAAGGAAAATGGAGGAGCGCAGGCAGTGCAGATGGTCTTAAGGACAGAGGAGGTGCCAGACTGAGTCTGTCTGTCAGAGAGTATGGCTGCCTCATGGAGTTTGAAGCTCTGCAATGGGTCCATGCATGTCATGTTAGTCAAAGATAGTATAACAGCGGCTGAGAGAACTTTTGATGAGGACTCATCTACTGAGGTAGTGTGGGCTGAGGTTAAAAACAGGAGAGGAGAGGTCACACTGCTTGGAGTTTTTTATAGGCCTCCGCAGAGTTCCAGAGAGGATTAGCAAAATTATTCTGGGTAGGAGTGAAAGTAACAGGGTGGTCATTATGGGGGCTATAACTTTCCCAACATTAACTAGAAATGCTATAACTTTAGTATGTCTGATGGATCAGTTTTTGTCCAATGTGTACAGGAGGGTTTCCTGACACAGTATGTCGAAGGGCCGACAAGAGATGAGGCCACATTGGATCTGGTCCTTGGTAATGAACCAGACTAGGAGTTTGATTTAGTTGTAGGTAAGCATTTTGGAGAGAGTGATCATAATTCAATTACATTTAGTTTAGCATTGGAAAGGGATAGGTACATGCCACAGGTAAAGATTTATCAATGGGACTGGGGCTGGGGCAATTATAATGCGATTCAACAAGAATTAGGATGCAAAATGCAGGGGATGCAGACTATTGAAATGTGGAGCTGGTTTAAGGAACAGATATTGCATGTCCTTGATAGGTATGTCTCTATAAGGCAGGGAGGAAGTGATCAGGTAAGGAAACTGTGGCTTACTGCAGAAATTGCATCTCTTGTTAAGAAGATGTAGGAGCTTATGTGTTGATGAGGCAAATGATACAGATGAGGTGATGGAGAAGTACATATCAGCTAGGAAGGATTTAAAGAGAGAGTTAAGAAGAGCAAAGAGAGGACACGAGCAGTCTTCAGCAAATAGAATAAAGGAGAACCCTAACGCATTCTATAGGTATGTGAGGATTAAAGGGATAGGGTAGGAATAGGACCAATCAAACACAGAAGTGGGAAGTTGAGTGTGGACCCTGTGGAGATCGGAGAGGTGCTAAACGAACATTTCTCATCGGTTTTCACTCAGGAAAAAGGAGAATATTGTAGAGGAGAAGAACGAGGTAAGAGATGTTAGACTAGAAAGGATCGAGGTTAGTTATGAACAGATGTTATCAATTCTAGAAGGAGTGAAAGTAGACAAGGCCCCTGGGCTGGATGGGATTTATCCAAGGATTCTCTGGGAAGTTAGGGAGGAGACAGGTGAGCCTTTGGCTTTGATATTTAAGTCGTCATTGTCTACAGGTTTGGTACCAGAGGACTGGAGGATTGCAAATGTTGTGCTCTTGTTCAAGAAGGGTAGTAGAGATGACCCAGGTAATTATAGACCAATGAGCATTACTTCTGTTGTCAGAAAGATATTGGAAATGATTATAATGGATAAGATTTATAATCATCTAGCAAACAACAATTTGATTTCAGATAGTCAACATGGTTTCATCAAGGGCAGGTCGTGTCTCACAATCCTCTGAGTTTTTTGAGAAGGTGAACAAGCATGTAGATGATGGTCAGGCAGTTGACATGGTATACATGGACTTCAGTAAAGTCTTTGATAAGATTCCACATGGTAGGCTGTTGGAGAAAATGCAGAGACATGGAATTGAGGGTGATTTAGCAGTTTGGATTAGAAACTGGCTTTCTGAGAGAAGGCACCGAATGGTGGTTAATGGAAAATATTCAGCCTAGAGTCCGGTTATTAGTGGTGTGCCACAAGGATCTGTTTTGGGACTACTGTTGTTTGTCATTTTTATAAATGACTTAGATGCAGGCATAGGTGGATGGATTAGTACATTTGCAGACGACACTAAAATCGGTGGAATAGTGGTCAGTGTGGAAGAATGTTACAGGTTGCAGGGTGACATGGATAAACTGCAAAATTGGGCAGAGAGGTGGCAAATGGAGTTCATTGCAGCTAAATGTGAGGTGATGCACTTTGGGAATAATAATAGGAAGGCAGGGTACTGGGTCAATGGAAAGATTCTTGGTTGTGTGGATGTGCAGAGGGATGTTGGGGTCCATGTACATAGATGCCTGAAAGTTGCCATCCAGTTGGATAGTGCTGTTAAGACGGCATATGGTGTGTGAGGTTTCGTTCGTAGAGGGATTGAATTCCTGAGCTACAATATCATGCTGCACTTATACAAACTCTGATGCGACCATACTTGGAATATTGTGTGCAGTTCTGGTGCCCATATTTCGGGAAGAATGTGGAAGCATTGGAAAAGGTACAGAGGAGATTTACGAGGTTGTTCCCTTGTCTGGAGGGAAGGTCTTATGAGGAAAAGTTGAGACTTGAACCTGTTCTCATTGGCAAGAAGGCCAAGAGGGATTTGATAGAGACATACAAGATGATCAGAGGCTGAGATATGATAGACAGTGCAGGTCTTTTTCAAGGATTATGACATCATTGCGTATTAGGGTGCAGAACTACAAATTGAGGAGTGATAGATTTAAGACTAATATCAGAGGCAGGTTATTTATTCAGAGTGGTTAGGGCGTGGAATGCACTACCTGCTAATGTAGTTAACTCAGCCACATTATGGAGATTTAAACAATCCTTTAGATAAGCTCATGTGTGATTTTGGGATAGTGTAGGGGGTTGGCCTGAAAATAGTTCACAGGTTGGCGCAACATCAAGGAGCAAAGGGCCTATTCTGCGCTGTATTGTTCTATGACTATAGTGCTACAAGAGATTTCTGGTGTCTTAAACAGAGTGACAAATCTTGTATTGTGGGCTTACGAAATGTCACTGATATCTACCAAACATGTACGAGGTAGAATCAGGGCAATAATAAGATGCTGCAACAGGAGGGGAACAGGTAACTCCATACACAACCCTACTCCTTCTCAATTCTTATCACCTCCAAAACCGAACGCCTTTCAGAAAAGCACCTCTATCTCCCACCACAACACTTTGCCACACAATTGTGGTATTTGGCTGTGCACTAGAGGGAGTGCAACAGTCTGAACTGGGACCCACTGGGGCCCTGAAACACTTGGTAAAGACTAAAATCATCTGAGCATTGAGAGTCCCACCATATTGCATGGGTTTTGTTATTGTTTTAGTGCTGTTCCGGACTTCCCTTGTTTTTCCTAATGAACCTGTTCAAAGATGTTATTACAAACCTGCACAAGTTGTTAATTAATCTCTGGCCTCTCGGTCCAAGATTAGGATATTTTCACCGCATCAGAAGGCATCGACTCTAACTTCCCTTGTCCCTTAATGTTTCTTTTGCTTGGCCAGTTGAATCAACTCTGCAATTGGGAGGAAGGGGCGGAACTAGAGGACCGAGCAGCGGCCGGTCTTCCAACCAGAGTGAGTGAGGAGCGGGGCCAAAGCATTCTCGGGAGTGAACGCTTCAGGATTGGTCAGAAAGCAAAGTGTTTTGCACGATTGATCGTTCTCACTACATGGTACAGCGTTAAACCTCTCTCATAAATCTATGTGACATTTTAAGAAATAGTTGAGATGTAAATCTGATAACATACATATTTCCAATCGATTTACACAACTCGAGTAAGAAACTTATTTTCAAATTCCCAGAACGATTGGTAATTTATATACCTGGCCGGTATGGTTGAATTGGGACAAACAATTTATTGGCAAGCTAGACATGTCTATGACTGTAAGTCGACAGAGCAATTGTTAATGACTAATATTTCACCCATGATTCTGTGCAGATAGGAATATTATATATCAACTCACCGATAACCTCAGACGCACGCGCAGTTTGGTTTCTATGCAGAGCATGCGCAGTGTCACATCGATCAGGCCACAGAGAGAGACACATGGAGCTGCTTTCTCCGACAGCGGCTGCGATCGGCTTCAGAGAGCGGCGTTCAGAGCCGGTGTGTGGGAGCCTCGCTGGGAGAAAGGAGCGGAGAGATTTCACAAATCCCGAAAACAGGTAAAAAGAGCGAAAATAATACTCCAGGCCCGTGTAAAGGGGCGGCGATCTCTGATCAGGGAAGGGGCCCAGGGTCACGGCCGCCATTTGTTTGAGGGAAGAGGGAGCGCGGGCCTCAGGGCCGCCATCTTGAGAAGGTCAAGGTGCAGGAGGGCGGGGCTCTCGGGGTCTGTAGAACAATCAGAGGAAAGGGAAGACCCATTGTTACTGATTAATCCCACGGACACAGCGTCACTGGGCGGTCCCGCAGGAATATCCTCTCTCAGTCCTGCTGGGATGGTTCACCCAGTCAGAACCAGCAGCTCTCCTCCTCTCTCAGCTCCCCTTCTGTCCTTCCTGCAGCATCTGTCCCTGGAACATTGAGCTGCCTGTCCTGTCCCTTCCTCAGTTGTGTTTCTGTAATACCTGTGATATCCCAGTCCCATCTTAGATTACTTCACTAAAAACAGGAATGCACCCGATGGATTTTTCTTAACATCAGCAATTGTTTAATACTCATTTACAGGTTTTTAATTACATCGTTTTTGAAGCATTTACTTCACATTCAATCATTTGCAATGTTGGGATTTGAACCTGTGTCCAGAGAGCACTTGCTGAGTTTCTGGATACATTTTCACACAATAATGCCACTAGGCCATCACTTCGCCTGCTCACAGTTTGTGTATCCCAGTGGCAACATGAATCAAGACCCTTTCTTCCTGCACAATTGTTTGACCCGGCACTTTGGTGGTGTGACTCAGTACCTCTCCATGCGGTATCCCTCACGGTGTGGGTCTAATTGCTGCCGCTGTCAGCGTCTCTCACCTTTGAAGCTACTCCAGGTCATGAGCCAACAGAATTCTCCACTCCAGAGAGATGAGGCAGCACAGGTCAGGAATGGAGACTGGGATTTTCCAGATCTCTGTGGGCTCAGTGCCATTCTATATATGTAACCCTCAAAGCATTAGTCTAATTTCCCATTCTGCCTATTTCTGTGTCTTATTTCTACAGGTACTCATGGAGTTCCTCACTCAATAGACTTGCCAACTGCTGGTTGGGACGATGGTTGGTCAGCCAGAAAGACAAAGTCAGGGAGGTCGGGAGTCTTCAATAAATCCTGCTGCCAGGTAAGATCATTCCAGTGCACAGAGCAGAAAGTAATAAGGGGGATCCAAACATCAGCTAACAAGACATGACATAGAGAAAGTGCTGGAGGGGGAGCACAGTACAGACACACCCCAGGCTCAATCACCACGCCTGCTGCAAGTTTTGTTGTAATGAGACAGAATCAGGAGTTCCCAGTTATCAGTCCAGACCTGTGCTTTCTGAGGGAGCATCAGAACAACTGAGGGGAAAGCAGGCCTCCCACGAGAGGGTGGTAATGCTGCCTGGGATCTTTCTGTTCCCTATTCCCTCTCCAACATTGTATCTATGACTTGTATTGAGGACCAGTGTCTTCAATCATTCTAACTCCTGTAACAGTTCCTATCTCTGTCATCTCCTCCCCTCTCACCAATTATTTCACAGATTTGAAACCTCCAGTCCAGATGACCATCCGTATCACTGTAACTTGCTTCAGTCTCTACAGCATGCCTTGTCTCGATAGTCTCCTCCTCCAATAACTGGAGACATCGGGTCTGTTTCTGTGAAGCATGACTCTTCGGCTGAGGTTTCCTAAATGGAATCAGTCGCGTTTGCCTGTGTTTGGCTCATATCCCTTCAAACCTTCTCCTCTCCACGTACCTGCCCGAGGGTCTTTTCCATGTTGTAATTGTTCTTGTTTTTACCATTTCCTCTGGCGGCCCGTTCCATCTATGCGGATAATGTTGTCCGTCAGCTCCCTCTTCAAATCCTTGCTCTCTCACCTCACGTTTATGCTTCTAGCTTTGGAATCACCTACCCTTGGCAATTCACCTTACGTAGACCCTACATGGTTTCATAAACCTTTATAAGGTCACCCCGTGGCCTCCTCTGCCCAGGAGAAATATTGACGACAGTGTTACCAATATCTCCAATTCATGTACTCAATGCTCTGACCAATGAAGACAAGTGTGCCAATTGCTGCTTTCAACACCCTGTCGCCCTGTGATGCCAGTCCAAGGAACAATGTAACTGCACCCCTTGGTCTCTCTCTTTTCTACAACACTGTCCAGGGCCCAACCATTACCCGTGTTAGTCCTCCCTGGTTTGTCTTAACTAAATCCAACACCTGAATTAAACTCCATCTTTCATTCCTTGGCCCAGTTGATTAACATCCCCTTCGATAACTATATTCCCTGCCCACTCTTCCACTAATCTTGGTATCTATAAACATATTAACAGGGACTCCTATATTTTCACTCAAATTGTTTATGTAAGTGGTGCACAACAGTGCTCCCAGCACCAATCCTTACAGCACACTGCTGGTCAGAGGCCTCCAGTCTGAACAACAACCCTCTCCCACCACCCTCTGTCTCCCACTGTCATCCCATTTTGTATCCAGTTGGCTAGCTCTCCCTGATCCATTGTGATCTACCCTTACTAACCAATGTATCATGCTACATCCTGAACAAGGGTTTGCGGAAGCCAGAAACAACGTCTGTTGCTCTGCCTTCGTCTATCTTTTTGGTCACATCTTGAGCAAACTCCAGTCAAGTTTGTGGGACATGTTTGCCCATGCACAAAGCCATGCTGGCTGTCCGTAATCAGGCCTTATCTTTCCAAATGCATGGACGGCCTATCTCTCAGAATGACCTCCAACAACTGACCCACCATGATGTCTCGCTTATCAGTCTGTAATTCCCTGGCTTTCTCTTGCAGCCTTTCTTAATTGATGACACAAAATTATAATCATAGTCAGAGTCAGACCGTACTGTTCGGTTAACGCTAACCATACTCTAAAATGGATCTCATCCCACCTGCCTGTTCCTGGATCATATCCCTTCAAACCTTTCCTACTACTGTACTAATCCAAATGTCTTTTAAACATTGTAACTGTCCCCATGTTCACCCCTTCCTTGGGAAGTTCATATCACACACAACCCACCCTCTGTGTAACAATGTGCCTCTCATGTCTTTTTTTTAAATGTCTCTCCTCTAAACTTAAAAATGTAGTGCCTTGTCTTGAACCTCCCCTGTCCATGGGAAAAGACAACTCCCATTAACTCTATCTAGCCCCCTCATGATTTTATAAACTTCTATGAGGTCATCTGTCAATATTCAGGTTTCAGTGAAAAATACCAACCTATTCAGCCTTTCTTTATACTGAAGCCTTTCATACCCAGCCACATCCCAGTAAATCTCCCAACCCTTTCCAGCTTAATAATATCCTTCCTATAACTGGGCGACCAGAACTGGACACAGTATTCCAGAAGAGGACTCACCAATGGCCTGTATAGTCTCAATGCGACTTCCCAACTCCTATATCCAAAGGACTGAGCGATGAAAGCAAGTGAGGCAAGCAACCTTTTTTAAACTATCCTGTCTCTCCATGTTGCAAACTTCAAAGAATTATGTAGCTGAGGTTCCTCTGTTCTACAACACCAGCGAAGGTCTTGCATTAATTGGATAAGTCCAGCACATGTTTGTTGTACCAAATGCATTACCTCGCATTTATTCAGATTGAACTCCATCTACAGTTTTTCAGCCATTCACACATTTCATCAGGATCCCTTTGTAATCTCAGAAAACCTTCTTCACTGTCCAAATGGCACCCTCCAGTCTAACAGCCTATCACACATAGCACTCTATGGTACAAATATCTCTGTTGGAGGCCCTACAATTTCTTCACCAGCTTCCCACAATGTCCTGAGATCCATTTGATCAGGTCCTGGGGATTTATCTACCTTTGTGTTTTAAAACCTCCAGCACCTCCTTTTCTATAATGTGGATTCATTTCAAGACTTTGAGTCATAGAGATGTACAGCACGGAAACAGGCCCTTCGGACCAACTCCTGCATGACATTTCTAGTCACATTTGCCACAATTTTGCCAATATCCCTCTAAACCTTTGCTATTCATACACCCATCCACATGCCTTTTAAATGTATTTCTATCAGCCTCCACTATTTGCTCTGGCAGCTTATTCCATCCACTCTGCGGGAGCCAGTTGTCCTTTCGATCCCTTTGAAAAGTTTCCCTCGCCTGGGGAAATGACCTTGTCTCTTGACACTGTCGATGACCATCATGATTTTAAACACCTTTTATCGGTTAACTCCTCAGCTTCCCATGTTCAACTGAAAACAGCCCCAGCCTATTCAGGCTTCTCCCTGAAGCGCAAGCCCTCCAACCCTGGCATCATCTTTGGTCATTTCCTCTGAACCCTTTCATGTTCCACACACCCTTCCGATGGCATTGAGACCAGAATTGCACACAGTATTCCAATAGTAGTCAGGCCAAACACTGTTTAGTTCCCTGAGCGCCCAGTCTCTATCCACAGTCAGTTCCAAAGTGAAATATTTGTTTCGGATCTTGTACTTTCACACATCATTGGCTTCATTGATCATTAAGGATACCGGGTTTGCCCCTAGCTCTTCTTTTGCTCTTAATACACTTGTAGAGTCTCTTTGGATTCTCCTTAACTTTCTCTGCCAAAGCTATCTCATGTCCCCTTTTTACATTCCTGATTTCCATCCTAAGTGTATTTCTACAGCCCCGATGCTCCTGAAGGGATTCCCTTGAGTCAGCCAGTTATATCGACATGTGACCTCTTTTCTTCTTGACCACAGCCTTGAAACTCAGCCAGTGTTTCCTAATTCAGTCAGCATTGAGCTGCACACTAACAGGAACACGCTGGCGCTGAACGCTCCTTTTATCTCGGTTTTAAAATATGCCTACTTGCCAGACTTCCCTTTACCTGCAAATAGCCTCCCCAGATCTACTTTAAAAATTCATGTCTAATACTATCTTGCTCCATTGAATAACTTTAACTTGTGGACCAGGCTTGTCCTTTTCCATCGCTATTTTCAAACTAATACAATTGTGGTAACTTTCCAAAGTGCTCCCCTACTAATACCTCAGACCCGTTCCCTACCTTGTTTCCCAAGGGGAGGTCAGGTTTAGCCCCATTCTCCAGTTGGGCCACTTACATAATGACTGGGAGTTTTCAGAACACACTTAACAAATTCCTTCCATCCAAATGCTTAACTTAGTAGCAATCCCAGTCCAGGTTTGGCACGGTTAAGATCCCCTATCATTAAAACCCTATTATTCTAAGAGATATCTGAAATCTCCTGACATATTTGCTCCTTCATCTCCCATTGCCTATCGCTGTAGTCCGACCGTAGAAAACTAATGGCCAATTTTTATTTCTCAGTTCCACTAATATCACTTAACTGGGCGATCCTGTATGAATACTCCCTCTAGGTACTGCTGGGATGTTTCCCCCAATCAAAACCACCAGCTCTCCTCCTGTTTTGCCTCCTGTTCTATCCTTCCTGTAGCATCTGTCTCCGGAACATTGAGCTGCTGGTCCTGTTGCTCCCTCAGCTGTGTTTCTGTAATATCTATGGTATCCCAATCCCATGTTCCCATCCATGCTCTGGGTTCATCTGCCTTATCTGTCTGGCGCTTTGCATTGAAATAACTGCAGTTTAATCCACCAGTTTTCCCTCATTGTCTGCTATGTTCTTGCCTGCCTTGTCTACTTATATTCCTGTCTTGAACATTTGTACCAGCCTCAACTTTCTTTCTGGCCTTACGACTCTTTGGGGTCACACAGCCCTGCCAGACAAGTTTCAATCCTCTCGAGCAGCTCCAGCAACGCTCCCCACCAGGATGTGGGTCCCCCTCCTGCTCCCAGTTCAGGTGTATTCCCCACCCTGTCTATCTGTGCTGACACCTCCAGAGATCTCAGGACTTGCCCACCAAGATCCCTGTGTTCCTCAGTACTCCAAGAGGACCTACCATTCATGATGTATATCATTTGTTTATTAGACTTCCCACAGTGCATTACCTCACAGTGATCAGAAGTAAACTCTGTCTGCCATTACTCTGCTCAGTTTATCATCTGATCGATATCAGACTGCAGCCTGAGTCCATCCCGCTCACTGTAGACAACACCCTCCATCTTTTATGTCATCTGCAAACCTACTAGTGATTCCTTCTGCTTTCCCATCCGAGCGATTAATGTACGTAACATCCAGCCATGGTTCCTGCACAGATCCCTGTGGTACACCCGCTGGATAATGGCTTTCTATCACAAAAACAACCCTCCACCTATTGAGGACCCAATTTACCAACTTGCCTTGGATCCCATGGGCTCTTCCCTTTTGGACCAGCCTTCCATCTGGGACCTCGTCAAAGACCTTAATGAACTCCATATAAACCACATCATCTGCACTGCCCTCATCAATATCAGAGGACAGCCGTCTACCAACTCCATACAGACAATCCCAAATGAAATTGCGCGGGTATCCGTTTTTGGCAAATACATTGTAGAGGTGTTCTTCTTCCTCTTTTTGCAGTTCTGGTGTACTGCAGTGTGTTGTGGCCCTTTTGAACAGTGTCGTGATGCAACCTCTTTTGTGTGTGTTGGGGTGGTTGCTTTCGTAGTTTAGGACTTGGTCTGTGTGTGTGGCTTTCCTGTTTACCTTTGTGGTGAATTCTCCGTTCGGTGTTCTCTGTACCATCACGTCTCGGAATGGGAGTTGGGTGTCCTTTTCTTCCTCTCTAGTGAATCGGATTCCTGTGAGTGTGGCGTTGATGATCCTGTGTGTGTTCTCTACTTCTCTGCTTTTAATGATTACAAAGGTATCATCTACATATCTGACCCAGAGTTTGGGTTGAATTTGCGTTAAGACTGTTTGTTCTAATCTTTGCATTACCGCTTCTGCTATGAGTCCAGAGATGGGTGAGCCCATGGGTGTGCTGTTGATTTGTTCATATATTTGGTTGTCGAATGTGAAGTGTGTTGTGAGGCACAGATCCAGTAGTTTGAGTATGCCGTCTTTGTTGATAGGTTCACCGTCCTGTTGTCTGTTCTGCATGTCCAGCAGGTTGGCTATTGTTTCTCTGGCTAGGGTTTTGTTGATAGAGGTGAACAGTGCCGTGACATCAAATGAGACCATAGATTCTTCCTTGTCTATGTGTCCAAGAATTCCTGTGTTGACTGTACAAAGTGTCTGGATCCGCTGATCAGGTGTTTCAGTTTCTGCTGTAGTTCTTTATCCTGTTTGTGTGATGGTGTCCCTGGTCGTGATACTATGGGTCTGAGTGGGATGTCTGGTTTGTGCACTTTAGGTAGTCCATAGAATCTGAGGGTGTTGTTGCTTTCAGGTTTCATTCTCTGTTGGTCAAACCTGATTATCTGTCCGTTTTTTTTTGCAGGTTTCTCAGTGTGTTGTTTATCCTATTGGTGAGCTGCGGGGTGGGGTCAAACTCCACGCAATTTCATCCACAGATGCCTCAGGGAAAGACAACGGAACGAGGACATGCCGCAACCCAAAGGACGAGCCACACTACCATATATCAAGAACATTTCTGAACTGACAGCCAGACTACTGCGACCACTAGGACTCATAACAGCACACAAACCAACAGCCACGCTCAGACAACAACTCACCAGGACGAAGGACCCGATACCCAGCATGAGCAAAACCAATGTAGTGTACAAAATCCCATGCAAGGACTGCACAAAACACTATATAGGACAAACAGGAAGACAGCTAACAATCTGCATCCATGAACACCAACTAGCCACGAAACGACACGACCAGCTATCCTTAGTAGCCACACACGCAGATGACCAGCAACGTGAGTTCGACTGGGACAACACTACTATATTAGGACAAGCCAAACAGAGAACAGCCAGGGAATTCCTAGAGGCATGGCACTCATCCACAGTTTCAATCAATAAGCACATCGACCTGGACCCAATATACCGGCCACTACAGCGGACAGCTGGAACTGACAACTGGAAGCGGCAGGGACAGACCACTATAAATGCCGGAGGAAACATCACAGAAGCGCTTCACAGGAGGCTCCCTGAGGATGTCACCTAGACAGGGGACGAAACGTCTGCAACACAAATTCCCAACTCGGCGAACAGAACCACAACAAGGAGCACCCGAGCTACAAATCTTCTCCCAAACTTTGAACCCTTTAGACTCTACAAAGCTCCGTCATGAACAAGCCACCATCTCTCTATTTCCTTTGCCTTCTTCAGTGTCTGCAACTCTCGCTCCATTAACGTTCTTTAGTCACTGCAGGTCTGCCTAGCTCCCCAGACAACCTGTTCCATCCCCTACAACTCCCTCAATCACTGTAACACCCTCTGCTCTGTCTAATCCTCTTCTTTCCCATTGTCTTCCGGGCACAACGGCGATCCTGTAAGAGAGCAGTGCGGAATGGGATGTTATAAATCTCAGCTGAGGCTTGATGCCCACCATTACTTGGGAGTCACAAGGGGAGAGACCCGAGCGAGTGCAGCACAGAGCGGGAGAATATACATCAGCAGCGAGGGTCAAGGCCGACTGGGACCTGGATTTGGATAAAAAGCAGAGCAGGAGGCTCGAAATCCGCACCGAGTCACAGAGGGAGTGACCGTGTGAGGGAGCAACTTGGAGCAGGAGCTTGAGGCTGACTCACACCTGGGAGAATATAAATCAGCACTGAGGATCGAGGCCTAGTTGTACCTGGGAGTCACAGACGGTGACCCTGTGAGGGAGCAGACTGGAGTGAGAGCTGGACGATTACACGTCCGAAGAGACACATCACTGTGTGAGCACGTGTCCCTCCATTGTTCTGTGTTTGTGTGTGTGTGTGTGTGTGTGTGTGTGTGTGTCCCCTTCCCTCGCTGTGTGTGAGCATGTCCCTCCCTCACTGTGTGTGCGAGCATGTCCCTCCCTCACTGTGTGTGTGTGTGTGTGTGTGCGTATGTCTGCGTGTCTCCCTCCCTCACTGTGTGTGTCTGTCCCCTCGGGGGGTGTGTGTGTGTGTGTGTGTGTGTGTAAGTGTGTGTGTGTGTGTCCTCTAGCTTTCTGAGCACATGTCCCACCCTTGCTGTGTCTGCGTGTCTCAACCTCGCTGTGTGTGTGCGTGTCCCTCCCTCTCTGTGTGTGTCTGTCTTGCTGTGAGTGTGTGTGCCCCTCTTGCAGTGTGAGGGTGCCTTCCCCTCGCTCTTTATGTGTGTGTATGCGTATCACTCACTCACTGTGGGTCTGTTTGTCCCTCCCTCGCTGTGAGAGTGTGTGTGTGTGTGTCCTTCCCTCGCTGTGTGTGTGTGTGTGTCCTTCCCTCGCTGTGTGTGTGTCCTTCCCTCGCTGTGTGTGTGTGTGTGTGTGTGTCCTTCCCTCGCTGTGTGTGTGTGTGTGTGTCCTTCCCTCGCTGTGTGTGTGTGTGTGTGTGTGTGTGTCCTTCCCTCGCTGTGTGTGTGTGTGTGTGTGTCCTTCCCTCGCTGCGTGTGTGTGTGTCCTTCCCTCGCTGCGTGTGTGTGTGTCCTTCCCTCGCTGCGTGTGTGTGTGTCCTTCCCTCGCTGCGTGTGTGTGTGTCCTTCCCTCCCTGTGTGTGTGTGTGTGTGTCCCTCCCTCCCTGTGTGTGTGTGTGTGTGTCCCTCCCTCCCTGTGTGTGTGTGTGTGTGTCCCTCCCTCGCTGTGAGTGTGTGTGCCCCTCTTGCAGTGTGAGGGTGCCTTCCCCTCGCTCTTTATGTGTGTGTATGCGTATCACTCACTCACTGTGGGTCTGTTTGTCCCTCCCTCGCTGTGAGAGTGTGTGTGTGTGTGTCCTTCCCTCGCTGTGTGTGTGTGTGTGTGTCTTTCCCTCGCTGTGTGTTTGTTTGTGTGTGTGTCTTTCCCTCGCTGTGTGTGTGTGTGTGTGTGTCCTTCCCTCGCTGTGTGTGTGTGTGTGTCCTTCCCTCGCTGTGTGTGTGTCCTTCCCTCGCTGTGTGTGTGTGTGTGTGTGTGTCCTTCCCTCGCTGTGTGTGTGTGTGTGTGTCCTTCCCTCGCTGTGTGTGTGTGTGTGTGTGTCCTTCCCTCGCTGTGTGTGTGTGTGTGTGTGTCCTTCCCTCGCTGTGTGTGTGTGTGTGTGTGTCCTTCCCTCGCTGCGTGTGTGTGTGTCCTTCCCTCGCTGCGTGTGTGTCCCTCCCTCGCTGTGTGTGCGTGTGTGTGTCCCTCCCTCGCTGTGTGTGTGTGTGTGTGTCCTTCCCTCGCTGTGTGTGTGTGTGTGTGTGTCCTTCCCTCGCTGTGTGTGTGTGTGTGTGTGTCCTTCCCTCGCTGCGTGTGTGTGTGTCCTTCCCTCGCTGCGTGTGTGTGTGTCCTTCCCTCGCTGCGTGTGTGTGTGTCCTTCCCTCGCTGCGTGTGTGTGTGTCCTTCCCTCCCTGTGTGTGTGTGTGTGTGTCCCTCCCTCCCTGTGTGTGTGTGTGTGTGTCCCTCCCTCCCTGTGTGTGTGTGTGTGTGTGTCCCTCCCTCCCTGTGTGTGTGTGTGTGTGTCCCTCCCTCGCTGTGTGTGTGTGTGTCCCTCCCTCGCTGTGTGTGTGTGTGTCCCTCCCTCGCTGTGTGTGTGTGTGTGTGTGTCCTTCCCTCGCTGTGTGTGTGTGTGTCCTTCCCTCGCTGTGTGTGTGTGTGTCCTTCCCTCGCTGTGTGTGTGTGTGTCCCTCCCTCGCTGTGTGTGTGTGTGTGTCCCTCCCTCGCTGTGTGTGTGTGTGTGTCCCCCTCCCTCGCTGTGTGTGTGTGTGTCCCCCTCCCTCGCTGTGTGTGTGTGTGTCCCCCTCCCTCGCTGTGTGTGTGTGTGTCCCCCTCCCTCGCTGTGTGTGTGTGTGTCCCCCTCCCTCGCTGTGTGTGTGTGTGTCCCCCTCCCTCGCTGTGTGTGTGTGTGTCCCCCTCCCTCGCTGTGTGTGTGTGTGTCCCTCCCTCGCTGTGTGTGTGTGTGTCCCTCCCTCGCTGTGTGTGTGTGTGTGTCCCCCTCCCTCACTGTGTGTCCCCCTCCCTCACTGTGTGTGTCCCCCTCCCTCGCTGTGTGTGTCCCCCTCCCTCGCTGTGTGTGTGTCCCCCTCCCTCGCTGTGTGTGTGTCCCCCTCCCTCGCTGTGTGTGTGTCCCCCTCCCTCGCTGTGTGTGTGTCCCCCTCCCTCGCTGTGTGTGTGTCCCTCCCTCGCTGTGTGTGTGTGTGTCCCTCCCTCGCTGTGTGTGTGTGTGTGTGTGTCCTTCCCTCGCTGTGTGTGTGTGTGTCCTTCCCTCGCTGTGTGTGTGTGTGTCCTTCCCTCGCTGTGTGTGTGTGTGTCCTTCCCTCGCTGTGTGTGTGTGTGTCCTTCCCTCGCTGTGTGTGTGTGTGTCCTTCCCTCGCTGTGTGTGTGTGTGTCCTTCCCTCGCTGTGTGTGTGTGTGTCCTTCCCTCGCTGTGTTAGTGTGTGTGTGTGTGTCCCTCCCTCGCTGTGTGTGTGTGTCCCCCTCCCTCGCTGTGTGTGTGTGTGTCCCTCCCTCGCTGTGTGTGTGTGTGTCCCTCCCTCGCTGTGTGTGTGTGTGTCCCTCCCTCGCTGTGTGTGTGTGTGTGTCCCCCTCCCTCGCTGTGTGTGTGTCCCCCTCCCTCGCTGTGTGTGTGTCCCCCTCCCTCGCTGTGTGTGTGTCCCCCTCCCTCGCTGTGTGTGTGTGTCCCCCTCCCTCGCTGTGTGTGTGTGTCCCCCTCCCTCGCTGTGTGTGTGTGTGTCCCCCTCCCTCGCTGTGTGTGTGTGTCCCCCTCCCTCGCTGTGTGTGTGTGTCCCCCTCCCTCGCTGTGTGTGTGTGTCCCCCTCCCTCGCTGTGTGTGTGTGTCCCCCTCCCTCGCTGTGTGTGTGTGTCCCCCTCCCTCGCTGTGTGTGTGTGTCCCCCTCCCTCGCTGTGTGTGTGTGTCCCCCTCCCTCGCTGTGTGTGTGTGTCCCCCTCCCTCGCTGTGTGTGTGTGTCCCCCTCCCTCGCTGTGTGTGTGTGTCCCCCTCCCTCGCTGTGTGTGTGTGTCCCCCTCCCTCGCTGTGTGTGTGTGTCCCCCTCCCTCGCTGTGTGTGTGTGTCCCCCTCCCTCGCTGTGTGTGTGTGTCCCCCTCCCTCGCTGTGTGTGTGTGTCCCCCTCCCTCGCTGTGTGTGTGTGTCCCCCTCCCTCGCTGTGTGTGTGTGTCCCCCTCCCTCGCTGTGTGTGTGTGTCCCCCTCCCTCGCTGTGTGTGTGTGTCCCCCTCCCTCGCTGTGTGTGTGTGTCCCCCTCCCTCGCTGTGTGTGTGTGTCCCCCTCCCTCGCTGTGTGTGTGTGTCCCCCTCCCTCGCTGTGTGTGTGTGTCCCCCTCCCTCGCTGTGTGTGTGTGTCCCCCTCCCTCGCTGTGTGTGTGTGTCCCCCTCCCTCGCTGTGTGTGTGTGTCCCCCTCCCTCGCTGTGTGTGTGTGTCCCCCCTCCCTCGCTGTGTGTGTGTGTGTCCCTCCCTCGCTGTGTGTGTGTGTCCCCCTCCCTCGCTGTGTGTGTGTGTCCCCCTCCCTCGCTGTGTGTGTGTGTCCCCCTCCCTCGCTGTGTGTGTGTGTCCCCCTCCCTCGCTGTGTGTGTGTGTCCCCCTCCCTCGCTGTGTGTGTGTGTCCCCCTCCCTCGCTGTGTGTGTGTGTCCCCCTCCCTCGCTGTGTGTGTGTCCCCCTCCCTCGCTGTGTGTGTGTGTCCCCCTCCCTCGCTGTGTGTGTGTGTCCCCCTCCCTCGCTGTGTGTGTGTCCCCCTCCCTCGCTGTGTGTGTGTCCCCCTCCCTCGCTGTGTGTGTGTGTCCCCCTCCCTCGCTGTGTGTGTGTCCCCCTCCCTCGCTGTGTGTGTGTGTCCCCCTCCCTCGCTGTGTGTGTGTGTCCCCCTCCCTCGCTGTGTGTGTGTGTCCCTCCCTCGCTGTGTGTGTCCCCCTCTCCCTCGCTGTGTGTGTGTGTGTGTGTCCCCCTCCCTCGCTGTGTGTGTGTGTGTCCCCCTCCCTCGCTGTGTGTGTGTGTCCCCCTCCCTCGCTGTGTGTGTGTCCCCCTCCCTCGCTGTGTGTGTGCGTGGCCTTCCCTCGCTGTGTGTGTGTGTCCCCCTCCCTCGCTGTGTGTGTGCGTGGCCTTCCCTCGCTGTGTGTGTGTGTGTGTGTGTCCCCCTCCCTCGCTGTGTGTGTGCGTGGCCTTCCCTCGCTGTGTGTGTGTGTGTGTGTGTGTCCCTCCCTAGCTGTGTGTGTGTGTCCCCCTCCCTCGCTGTGTGTGCATGTCCCTTCCTAGCTCTGTGTTCGTGTCCCTCTCTCGCTGTGTGTGTCTGTAATTTTGCGCATGCGTGTGTCCCTCCCTCGCTGTGTGTGCGTGTCCCCCTCTAGCTGAGTATGTGTGTCCCTGTTGCAGTGTATGTGAGTGTCCTTCCCTTGCTGTGTGTGTGAGTATGTGTGTCCCTCCCTCGCTGTGTGCCTGCATGTATCCCCTTAACTGTGTGTATGTGTGCGTGTCCCTCCCTCGCGTTGTGTGTGTGTGTGTGTGTGTGTGTCCCTCCCTTGCTCTTTGTGTATATCCCCCTCAAGTGTGTGTGCTAATCTCCCCTTGCTGTGTGACTGCATGACCCCCTTGCTGTGTGTGCATGTGTCCCTCCCTCGCCGTGTCTGTGCGTGTCACCTCTCGCTGTGTGTGTTTATGTATGTCGCTCCCTCGCTGTGTGTGTGCATGTCCCTCCCACGGTGTGTGTGTGCATGTCCTTCCCTCGCTGTGCGTGTGCGTGTCCCTACCTCGCTGTGTGTCTCAGCAAGCCTCTCGCTCTCTGTCTGTGTCCCTCGCTCGCTGAGTGTGTGTGTGTGTGTATACGTGTCACACCGTCACAGTATATGTTTGTGTGTTGCCCCTTCGCAGCGTGTCCCTCACTCGCTGTTTGTGTGTCACTCCCTCGCGTTGTGTGCGCGTGTCCCTCCCTCACTCTGTGCGTTTCCCTCCTCGCTGTGTGTGTGCGTGTCCCTCCTCGCTGTGTCTGTGTGTGTGTCCTTCCCTCACTGTGTCTGTGTGTGTCCCTCCCTCGCTCTGTGTGTATGTGTGTGTCTCTCCCTCGCTGTGTGCGGTCCCACCCTCCCTTGCTGTGTGTGTGTGTGTCCCTCCCTCACTGTGTGTGTGTGTGTCCCTCCCTCACTGTGTGTGTGTGTGTCCCTCCCTCACTGTGTGTGTGTGTGTGTCCCTCCCTCGATGTGTGTGTGTGTGTCCCTCCTCGCTGTGTCTGTGTGTGTGTCCTTCCCTCACTGTGTCTGTGTGTGTCCCTCCCTCGCTCTGTGTGTATGTGTGTGTCTCTCCCTCGCTGTGTGCGGTCCCACCCTCCCTTGCTGTGTGTGTGTGTGTCCCTCCCTCACTGTGTGTGTGTGTGTCCCTCCCTCACTGTGTGTGTGTGTGTCCCTCCCTCGCTGTGTGTGTGTGTGTGTCCCTCCCTCACTGTGTGTGTGTGTGTGTCCCTCCCTCGATGTGTGTGTGTGTGTCCCTTCCTTGCTGTGTATGTGTGAGTTTCCCCCCTTGCTGTGTGTGTGTGTGTGTCCCTCCCTCGCTGTGTGTGTGTGTGTCCCTCCCTCGCTGTGTGTGTGTGTGTGTCCCTCCCTCACTGTGTGTGTGTGTGTCCCTCCCTTGCTGTGTATGTGTGAGTTTCCCCCCTTGCTGTGTGTGTGTGTGTGTCCCTCCCTCGCTGTGTGTGTGTGTGTCCCTCTCTCGCTGTGTGTGTGTGTCCCTCCCTCGCTGTGTGTGTCTGTGTCCCTCCCTCGCTGTGTGTGTGTGTCCCTCCCTTGCTGTGTATGTGTGAGTTTCCCCCCTTGCCGTGTGTGTGTGTCCCTCCCTCGCTGTGTGTGTGTGTGTCCCTCCCTCGCTGTGTATGTGTGTGTCCCTCCCTCGCTGTGTGTGTGTCCCTCCCTCACTGTGTATGTGTGTGTCCCTCCCTCGCTGTGAGTGTGTGTCCCTCCCTCGCTGTGTGTGTGTGTGTCCCTCCCTCGCTGTGTGTGTGTGTGTCCCTCCCTCGCTGTGTGTGTGTCCCTCCCTCGCTGTGTATGTGTGTGTCCCTCCCTCGCTGTGTGTGTGTGAGTTCCCCCCCTTGCTGTGTGTGTGTGTTTCCCTCTTGGTGTGCGTGTGTATGGCCCTCCCTCGTTGTGTGAGCATGTGCCTCCCCCGTCGCTGTGTGTGCGCGTGTCCTTTTCTTGCTCTGTGTGTGTGTTTGTGTGTTTCCCTCCCTCGCTGTGCATGCATGTCCCTCCCTGGCTGTGTGTGTGTGTGTCCCTCTCTCGCTGTGTGTGTCTGTGTTTGTGTGCTTCCTCATGCGCGTGTCACTCCCCCGCTGCATGTACATGTCCCTCCCTCACTGTGTGTGTGTGTGTGTGTGTGTGTCCCTCCCTCCCTCGCTGTGTGTGTCCCTCCCTCCCTCGCTGTGTGTGTCCCTCCCTCCCTCGCTGTGTGTGTCCCTCCCTCCCTCGCTGTGTGTGTGTGTCCCTCCCTCGCTGTGTGTGCGTGTCCCTCCCTCGCTGTGTGTGTGTGTGTGCGTGTCCCTCCCTCGCTGTGTGTGCGTGTCCCTCCCTCGCTGTGTGTGCGTGTCCCTCCCTCGCTGTGTGTGCGTGTCCCTCCCTCGCTGTGTGTGCGTGTCCCTCCCTCGCTGTGTGTGTGCGTGTCCCTCCCTCGCTGTGTGTGCGTGTCCCTCCCTCGCTGTGTGTGCGTGTCCCTCCCTCGCTGTGTGTGCGTGTCCCTCCCTCGCTGTGTGTGCGTGTCCCTCCCTCGCTGTGTGTGCGTGTCCCTCCCTCGCTGTGTGTGCGTGTGTGTGTCCCTCCCTCGCTGTGTGTGCGTGTGTGTGTCCCTCCCTCGCTGTGTGTGTGTGTGTGTGTGTGTGTCCCTCCCTCGCTGTGTGTGTCCCTCCCTCGCTGTGTGTGTGTGTCCCTCCCTCGCTGTGTGTGTGTGTGTGTGTGTCCCTCCCTCGCTGTGTGTGTGTGTGTGTGTGTCCCTCCCTCGCTGTGTGTGTGTGTGTGTGTCCCTCCCTCGCTGTGTGTGTGTGTGTGTCCCTCCCTCGCTGTGTGTGTGTGTGTGTGTCCCTCCCTCGCTGTGTGTGTGTGTGTGTGTGTCCCTCCCTCGCTGTGTGTGTGTGAGTTCCCCCCCTTGCTGTGTGTGTGTGTTTCCCTCTTGGTGTGCGTGTGTATGGCCCTCCCTCGTTGTGTGAGCATGTGCCTCCCCCGTCGCTGTGTGTGCGCGTGTCCTTTTCTTGCTCTGTGTGTGTGTTTGTGTGTTTCCCTCCCTCGCTGTGCATGCATGTCCCTCCCTGGCTGTGTGTGTGTGTGTCCCTCTCTCGCTGTGTGTGTCTGTGTTTGTGTGCTTCCTCATGCACGTGTCACTCCCTCACTATGTGTGCGTGTCCCTCCCTCGCTGTCGGTGTGTGTGTATCCCTCCCTCGCTCTGTGTGTGCATGTGTGTCCCTCCCTTGCAGTGTATGTGTGTGTTCCTCCCTCACTTGCTCTGTGTGTGTATGTGTGTGCGTGTCCCTCCATTGCACTTTGTGTATATCCTCCTCACTGTGTGTGCGCTTCTCCCCTCGCTGTGTGTGTGTGTCCCTCCCTCGCTGTGTGTGTGTCCCTCCCTCGCTGTGTGTGTGTCCCTCCCTCGCCGTGTCTGTGCGTGTCCCCTCTCACTGTGTGTGCGTGTCCCCTCTCAACTCCTGTACACATGCCCTCCCCCTCGCCGTGTGTGTGCTTGTCCCTCCTTCCCTGTGTGTGTGTGTGTGTGTGTGTCCCTCCCTTGCTGTGTATGAGCATGTCCCTCCCTCGCTGTGTGTGTTTGTGTATGTTCCTCCCTCGCTGTGTGTGTGTGTCCCCCTCCCTTGCTGTGTATGAGCATGTCCCTCCCTCGCTGTGTGTGTATGTGTGTCCCTCCCTTGCTGTGTATGAGCGTGTCCCTCCCTCGCTGTGTGTGTGTGTATGTTCCTCCCTCGCTGTGTGTGTGTTCCTCCCTCGCTGTGTGTGTGTGTCCCTCCCTTGCTGTGTATGAGCATGTCCCTCCCTCGCTGTGTGTGTGTGTGTATGTTCCTCCCTCGCTGTGTGTATGTTCCTCCCTCGCTGTGTGTGTGTGTCCCTCCCTTGCTGTGTATGAGCGTGTCCCTCCCTCGCTGTGTGTGTGTGTATGTTCCTCCCTCGCTGTGTGTGTGTTCCTCCCTCGCTGTGTGTGTGTGTCCCTCCCTTGCTGTGTATGAGCATGTCCCTCCCTCGCTGTGTGTGTGTGTGTGTCCCTCCCTTGCTGTGTATGAGCATGTCCCTCCCTCGCTCTGTGTGTGTGTGTCCCTCCCTTGCTGTGTATGAGCGTGTCCCTCCCTCGCTGTGTGTGTTTGTGTATGTTCCTCCCTCGCTGTGTGTGTGTTCCTCCCTCGCTGTGTGTGTGTGTGTGTCTCTCTCGCTCGCTGCGTGTGTGTGTCCCTTTCTCACTGTGTGTGCGTTTTCTTCCGTGTGTGTGTGTGTGTGCACGTGTCCCTCCCTCGCAGTGTGTGTGCGTGTCCCTCCCTTGCTCCGTGTTTGTGTGTGTGTATCTGTGTGTCCCTCCTTCGCTGTATGTATGTGTGTATGTATGTGTGTGTGTGTCCCTCCCTCGCTGTGTGTCTGCGGGTAACCCCCTCACTGTGTGTGTTTGCATGTTGCTCCCTCGCTGTGTGTATCCCACGCTCGCTGTGTGTGCATGTGTCCCTCCCTTGCTCTGTGTTTGTGTGTATATATCTGTGTGTGTCCATCCTTCACTTTGTGTGTGTGTGTGTGCGTGTCCCTCCCTCGCTTTGCGTGTGTGTCCGTCCCTTGTGTTCGTGTGTGCATGTCTCTCTTGCTCTGTTTCTGTGTGTGTATGTGTGAGTGCGTGACCAGCTTGCGTGTCCCACCCTTGCTGTGTCTGTGTGTGTCCCCTCTCGCTGTGTGTGCATGTCCCCTCTCAATTTCTGTGCACATGCCCTCCCCCTCGACATGTGTGTGCTTGTCCCTCCTTCGCTGTGTGAGCGTGTCCCTCCCTTGCAGTGTATGTGCGTGTCTCTCCCTCACTGTGTGTCTGCGTGTATTCCCCTCACCGTAAGTGTGTGTGTTTGTCCCTTCCTCACTGTGTGTGTGGGTCTCTCTCTTGCTCTGTGTTTGTGTGTGTGTGTGTGTTTGCGTGTCCCTCCTTCGCTTTGTGTGTGCTTGTCCCTCCCTCACTGTGTGTCTGCATGTATCCCTCTCACTGTGTGTGTGTTTGTGTGTCTCTCCTTTGCTTTGCGTGTGTGTCCCTGTCCCTCGCTGTGTGTGTCCCTCCCTCTCTGTGTGCCTACGTGTATTCCCCTCGTTGTGAGTATGTGTGTGTGTGTGTGCATTTGTGCGTGTCCCTGCCTCGCTTTGCGTGTGTGTGCCCCCTCTCAATTTGTGTGCACATGCCCTCCCCTTCGCGGTGTGTGTGCGCTTGTCCCTCCTTCGCTGTGTGTCCCTCCCACGCTGTGTGTGTCTGTCTGTCCTTCCCTCACTGTGTGTGCAAATCCTTCCCTCGCTGTCTGTGTGTGTGTCCCTTCGCTGCGTGTCTCTCCCTTGCTGTGTGTGTGTGACCCTTCCTCGCTGTGTGTGTGTGTGTCCCTCCTTCGCTCTGTGTGTGTGTGTGTCCCTCCTTCGCTCTGTGTGTGTGTGTCCCTCCTTCGCTCTGTGTGTGTGTGTCCCTCCTTCGCTCTGTGTGTGTGTGTCCCTCCTTCGCTGTGTGTGTGTGTGTCCCTCCTTCGCTCTGTGTGTGTGTGTGTCCCTCCTTCGCTCTGTGTGTGTGTGTCCCTCCTTCGCTCTGTGTGTGTGTGTCCCTCCTTCGCTCTGTGTGTGTGTGTCCCTCCTTCGCTCTGTGTGTGTGTGTCCCTCCTTCGCTCTGTGTGTGTGTGTCCCTCCTTCGCTCTGTGTGTGTGTGTCCCTCCTTCGCTCTGTGTGTGTGTGTCCCTCCTTCGCTCTGTGTGTGTGTGTCCCTCCTTCGCTCTGTGTGTGTGTGTCCCTCCCTCGCTCTGTGTGTGTGTGTCCCTCCCTCGCTCTGTGTGTGTTTGTCCCTCCCTCGCTCTGTGTGTGTGTGTCCCTCCCTCGCTCTGTGTGTGTGTGTCCCTCCTTCGCTCTGTGTGTGTGTGTCCCTCCTTCGCTCTGTGTGTGTGTGTCCCTCCTTCGCTCTGTGTGTGTGTGTCCCTCCTTCGCTCTGTGTGTGTGTGTCCCTCCCTCGCTCTGTGTGTGTGTGTCCCTCCCTCGCTCTGTGTGTGTTTGTCCCTCCCTCGCTCTGTGTGTGTGTGTCCCTCCCTCGCTCTGTGTGTGTGTGTCCCTCCCTCGCTCTGTGTGTGTTTGTCCCTCCCTCGCTCTGTGTGTGTGTGTCCCTCCCTCGCTCTGTGTGTGTGTGTCCCTCCTTCGCTCTGTGTGTGTGTGTCCCTCCTTCGCTCTGTGTGTGTGTGTCCCTCCCTCGCTCTGTGTGTGTTTGTCCCTCCCTCGCTCTGTGTGTGTGTGTCCCTCCCTCGCTCTGTGTGTGTGTGTCCCTCCCTCGCTGTGTGTGTGTGTCCCTCCTTCGCTCTGTGTGTGTGTGTCCCTCCTTCGCTCTGTGTGTGTGTGTCCCTCCCTCGCTCTGTGTGTGTGTGTCCCTCCCTCGCTCTGTGTGTGTTTGTCCCTCCCTCGCTCTGTGTGTGTGTGTCCCTCCCTCGCTCTGTGTGTGTGTGTCCCTCCCTCGCTGTGTGTGTGTGGGTCGCCCCTCGCTGTGTGTGTGTGTGTGTCCCTCCTTCGCTCTGTGTGTGTGTGTCCCTCCTTCGCTCTGTGTGTGTGTGTCCCTCCCTCGCTCTGTGTGTGTGTGTCCCTCCTTCGCTCTGTGTGTGTGTGTGTGTGTCCCTCCCTCGCTGTGTGTGTGTGGGTCGCCCCTTGCTGTGTGTGTGTGTGTGTGTGTGTGTGTGTACCTCCCTCGCTGTGTGTGTGTGTGTGTGTGTGTGTCCCTCCCTCGCTGTGTGTGTGTGTACCTCCCTCGCTGTGTGTGTGTGTGTGTGTCCCTCCTTCGCTGTGTGTGTGTGTGTCCCTCCCTCGCTGTGTGTGTGTGTCCCTCCCTCGCTGTGTGTGTGTGTCCCTCCCTCGCTGTGTGTGTGTGTGTGTCCCTCCTTCGCTGTGTGTGTGTGTGTCCCTCCCTCGCTGTGTGTGTGTGTCCCTCCCTCGCTGTGTGTGTGTGTGTGTGTCCCTCCCTCGCTGTGTGTGTGTGTGTGTGTGTCCCTCCCTCGCTGTGTGTGTGTGTGTGTGTGTCCCTCCCTCGCTGTGTGTGTGTGTCCCTCCCTCGCTGTGTGTGTGTGTGTGTGTCCCTCCCTCGCTGTGTGTGTGTGTGTGTGTGTGTCCCTCCCTCGCTGTGTGTGTGTGTCCCTCCCTCGCTGTGTGTGTGTGTGTGTCCCTCCCTCGCTGTGTGTGTCCGTGTCCCTCCCTCGCTGTGTGTGTCCGTGTCCCTCCCTCGCTGTGTGTGTCCGTGTCCCTCCCTCGCTGTGTGTGTCCGTGTCCCTCCCTCGCTGTGTGTGTCCATGCTCCCTCCCTTGCTGCGTGTCTCAGCGTGTCCCTCCCTCGCTGTGTGTGTGGTCCTCGCTCTCTGTGTATGTGCGCGTGCATGTCCTTCCCTCGCTGTGTCTGTGTGTGTCCCTCCCTCGTTGCGTGTGTGTCCCTCCCTCGTTGCGTGTGTGTCCCTCCCTCGTTGCGTGTGTGTCCCTCCCTCGTTGCGTGTGTGTCCCTCCCTCGTTGCGTGTGTGTCCCTCCCTCGCTCGCTGTGTGTGTGTGTGTCCCTCCCTCGCTGTGTGTGTGTGTCCCTCCCTCGCTGTGTGTGTGTGTGTGTGTCCCTCCCTCGCTGTGTGTGTGTGTGTCCCTCCCTCGCTGTGTGTGTGTGTGTGTCCCTCCCTCGCTGTGTGTGTGTGTGTGTCCCTCCCTCGCTGTGTGTGTGTGTGTGTCCCTCCCTCGCTGTGTGTGTGTGTGTGTGTGTGTCCCTCCCTCGCTGTGTGTGTGTGTGTCCCTCCCTCGCTGTGTGTGTGTGTGTGTGTGTGTCCCTCCCTCGCTGTGTGTGTGTGTCCCTCCCTCGCTGTGTGTGTGTGTCCCTCCCTCGCTGTGTGTGTGTGTCCCTCCCTCGCTGTGTGTGTGTGTCCCTCCCTCGCTGTGTGTGTGTGTGTCCCCCTCCCTCGCTGTGTGTGTGTGTCCCTCCCTCGCTGTGTGTGTGTGTCCCTCCCTCGCTGTGTGTGTGTGTCCCTCCCTCGCTGTGTGTGTGTGTGTGTCCCTCCCTCGCTGTGTGTGTGTGTGTCCCTCCCTCGCTGTGTGTGTGTGTCCCTCCCTCGCTGTGTGTGTGTGTGTGTGTCCCTCCCTCGCTCTGTGTGTGTGTGTCCCTCCCTCGCTGTGTGTGTGTGTGTGTCCCTCCCTCGCTGTGTGTGTGTGTGTTCCTCCCTCGCTGTGTGTGTGTGTGTCCCTCCCTCGCTGTGTGTGTGTCCCTCCCTCGCTGTGTATGTGTGTGTCCCTCCCTCGCTGTGTGTGTGTGAGTTCCCCCCCTTGCTGTGTGTGTGTGTTTCCCTCTTGGTGTGCGTGTGTATGGCCCTCCCTCGTTGTGTGAGCATGTGCCTCCCCCGTCGCTGTGTGTGCGCGTGTCCTTTTCTTGCTCTGTGTGTGTGTTTGTGTGTTTCCCTCCCTCGCTGTGCATGCATGTCCCTCCCTGGCTGTGTGTGTGTGTGTCCCTCTCTCGCTGTGTGTGTCTGTGTTTGTGTGCTTCCTCATGCACGTGTCACTCCCTCACTGTGTGCGTGTCCCTCCCTCGCTGTCGGTGTGTGTGTATCCCTCCCTCGCTCTGTGTGTGCATGTGTGTCCCTCCCTTGCTGTGTATGTGTGTGTGTTCCCTCCCTCGCTGTCTGTGTGTGCGTGCGTGTTCTTCCCTCGTTGTGTATGTGTGAATTACCCCCTTGCTGTGTGTGTGTGTGTGTGTGTGTGTGTGTGTGTGTCTTACTGTGCATGTGTGTGTGTGTGGCCCTCCCTCGCTGTGTGTGCATGTGTCTCCTCCTCACTGTGTGTGCGCGTGTCCCTCTCTTGCTGTGTGTGTGTCTGTGTTTGTGTGTGTCCATGTCCCTCACTGGCTGTGTGTGTGCGTGCCCTTTTCTCACTGTGTGTCTGTAATTTTGTGCTTGCGCATGTACGTGTTCTTCCCTCGCTGTGTGTACGTGTCCCTCTTGCAGTGTATGTGAGTGTCCTTCCCTTGCTGTGTGTGTGTGTGTGTGTGTTTGCGTGTGTCCGCGTGTGTCCATGTCCCTCCCTGGCTATGTGTCTGTGCTTGAGCATGCGCGTGTCCATCTCTCGCTGTGTGTGCATGTCCCCTCTTGCTGTGAGTATGTTTGACCCTTTTACAGTGTATGTTAGTGTCCTTCCATCGCTGTGTGTGTGTCTGTATGCGTGTCACTCCCACAGTGTGTGCGTGTCCCTCCCTCGCTGTGTGAGTGCGTGTTCTCCTCGCTGTGTGTGCGTGTGTCCCTTCCTCGCTGTGTAAGTCCCTCCCTTGATTTGTGTGTGTGTCCCTCCCTCGCTGTGTGTCTGCGTGTATCCCCCTCACTGTGTGTGTGTGTGCATGTCCCTCCCTCGCTGTGTGTCTGCGTGTATCCCCCTTACTGTGTGTGTGCATGTCCCTCCCTCGCTGTGTGTCTGTGGGTATCCCCCTCACTGTGTGTGTGTGCATGTCCCTCCCTCGCTGTGTGTCTGCGGGTATCCCCCTCACTGTGTGTGTGTTCATGTCCTTCCCTTGCTGTGTGTCTGCGTGTATCCCCCTTACTGTGTGTGTGCGTGTCCTTCCCTCGCTGTGTGTCTGCGTGTATCCCCCTCACTGTGTGTGTGTGTGCATGTCCTTCCCTCGCTGTGTGTCTGCGGGTATCTCCCGCACTGTGTGTGTGTGTGTTGGTGCATGTCCTTTCCTCGCTGTGTGTCTGCGTGTATCCCCCTCACTGTGTGTGTTGGTGCATGTCCTTTCCTCGCTGTGTGTCTGCGTGTATCTCCCTCACTGTGTGTGTTTGCGTGTCGCTGCCTTGCTGTGTGTGTGTGTGTGTGTGTGTGTGTGTGTGCGCATGTCCTTCCCTCGCTGTGTGTCTGCCTGTATCCCCCTTACTGTGTGTGTGTTCATGTCCTTCCCTCACTGTGTGTCTGCGTGTATCCCCCTCACTGTGTGTGTGTGTGTGTGCATGTGCATGTCCCTCCCTCGCTGTGTGTCTGCGTGTATCCCCCTTACTGTGTGTGTGTGTTCATGTCCTTCCCTCGCTGTGTATCTGCGTGTATCCCCCTCACTGTGTGTGTGTGCGCATGTCCTACCCTCGCTGTGTATCTGCGTGTATCCCCCTCACTCTGTGTGTGTGTGTGTGTGCGTGTGCATGTCCCTCCCTCGCTGTGTGTCTGCGTGTATCCCACTTACTGTGTGTGTGCATGTCCTTCCCTCGCTGTGTGTCTGTGTGTATCCCCCTCACTGTGTGTGTGTTCATGTCCTTCCCTCACTGTGTATCTGCGTGTATCCCCCTCACTGTGTGTGTGTGTGCGCATGTCCTTCCCTTGCTGTGTGTCTGCGTGTATCTCCCTTACTGTGTGTGTGTGCGCATGTCCTTCCCTTGCTGTGTGTCTGCGTGTATCCCCCTCACTGTGTGTGTGTGTGCATGTCCCTCCCTCGCTGTGTGTCTGCGTGTATCTCCCTCACCGTGTGTGTTTGTATGTCGCTGCCTTGCTGTGTGTGTGTGTGTGTGTGTGTGTGTGTGTGTGTGTCCAATATTTGCACCATCAGAGGATTGGCGATCATAAATTGACTGTAGTATTCAGGAATGTGTGGTTGAAGTAAGTTCACCACGAGAAATGCAGGGTTTAATGTACAGGTAGAGGGGTGGGTCTGGGTAGGATGCTCTTCAGAGTTTTGCAATGTACTGGTTGGGCCGAATGGCCTGGTTCCACACGATGGCGATTCTATTCAGGTTATTGTCCAGCCCTGTCAACCATCCCCGTCTCCTACACCTTGCCTTATCCCCAATATTCTCCTTAACACTGTCATCTCCTCCAGACTCTAAAACACTCCTTGGCGATGTAACCTTCTCCAGTCCTTGCAAAGATCGATATGTCTGTCACCTCTTCCTGCTTTTAGAACCCTCCCTATAACTATTACCATTTGGTACAGCACTCCCAATCACTGTTCCCTCTTGAAACTCCCATAAATATTTGTATCTCTGAAAACCCATCTGGACTGTCTCAACTTCCCTTTGACAGTTACGTGCTGAGACCTGCTCTATATCAGTGAAGTAATTAACTCTTGGCAACACGCACTGTTATAACCTCCCTCCAGCCTTACAGCACTGAGGGTCTGTAGAAGCTCTTTTCAACCCGACAGCCATCTCTGTGTCTGTAATCTCCTCCACTCCCCATAATACATTCTCTCTGAGCTCCTCTGTAGTCCACTAAACACCCCCTAACACTGTCTGTATCAGTGTAACCTTCTCCAAAAACACAACCTTCTCTATCTGTGTAAATCCCTACACCAGTCCCTGTCCCTCTCAGCTCGGTCTAACAATACAACCCTCCATGTCTGTGTATTCACCTTCAGTCCCTACTCACCTCCCTATCTGTGTAACCTTCTCCATGCATTTTTGCTACAGTCTCTTCAACGGTCCCTGTCAGTGTAACCTCTTCCAGACCCGAAAACCCCCCTCTCTTTAACTTCCTCAGGCCACATACCCCTCACTATCTGTAAGCTACTCCTGTCGGAGAACCCTCCCTCTGTGAACTGCTCCTACTCTTTAACTCTCCATAAGCTCCTGCAGCTCTTACAGCCCTCCCTATCTACCAAACCTCTTCCAGTCCCTAAACACCAACAGTCTGTGGAGACCCGACTACCATCCCTATCAGTGTAATCCTGTCAGGTCCCTGCAGTATTCCTGATCTGTCGAACTCACTCCATGCCTGTGCCTCTCCCAATCCAGTCCCTACAAAACCCACTATCTATTTAACAGCCACCTGTCGCTATCACCCCCATGTCAATGTAAGTTCCTCCTGTGTCTCCACCATCTACCCATCTCCATAACCTTGTCCAGCTCTTACCCAACTATCTGTTTAAACGTTACCCTCCCCTACAACTTCCTCCTGTTTGTGCTATGCTCCCTTACCTGTGAAACTGTCTCTGACCAAAATTGCTATCCCAATCTCTGAAACAAAATCCAGATTCTACAACCTGCATAACCCCTAGAACCTAAGCCTTCCCTACATCTATTAACATCTCCAGTCACGACTACCCAGCATATCTCTGTTTGTTCTTCCAGTCGATACAAACATCTTTATCTCTGTAATCTGCTCAGCTCCCTAAAACACTCCCTGCGGTGATCCAGCCCTGTCCTACAATCATCCTTATCCCTGAAAGCTTCTCCATCCCTCCCAACATTCCCAACTCCATGAACTTCTGCAGGCCCTATAGCTGTCCACATTTCTGTAACCTCCTGTGGGTCTATGGTCCTTCTTCTCTGTGTAACCTTGTTCAGACCCCATACTCTCCAGTTTCCTGAATCCTCTTCCTGCATTGCAACCAAAACAACATGTTAATATCCACCAGTGCTTAAACCCTCCGCAACTCAGTAACAACTCGCAGTCCTAACAAAACAACTAAACTGTGAAACCTTTCATTTCACTACAATCCTCCCTCCCTCCCTCCTCAAATGCCTTCGTCACCATGAAACCTCACAATTACTGAAGCCACCTTTTGGCTCTGCAACCCTCCTAATGTCTACAAAATCCTCCTGTCCTGATATCCCTCTCTATCTCTGTAATCCCCACCACCCTCCAGTGCCCTTCTGGGGAACATGGCAGAGGAGGGAAGATTTGCAGAGTCCGGGCCATGTTACGGAGGTAGAATTCTGTGAATTACAGATTTGGTCGAATGTCTGTGGTGTGCAGAGTATTGGCGAGGGTTCTAAAGACAGGGTGTATGACTATTTGGGAAACCATAGTTACATTAGAGACAGTCAGCACGGGTTTGTGAGGGGTCAGGTCATGCCTCACAAACCCAATTGCATTCTTTGAGGATATGACAGAATACGTTGATGGCTCATTCAGAAATGAAGGATGATTTTGGTTACAGGGGAATCTGTCTGTCTGGATACAGGATTGGATACCCCAGAGTAGACAGAGGGTGGCAGCAGATGGAGAGTATTGAGCCTGGAGCTCAGTGACCAGTGGTTTTCTGTAACAGTCGGCTCTGGGACTCTGCTCTTTGTGATTTATTTTAAAAATAATGTGCATGTGGATGTTGGAGAGTGGGTTTGTAAGTTTGCCAATCACATGAAGGTTGGTGGCGTGGTGGGGAATGTGGAGGGCTGTTGTAGGTTGCAATGGAACATTGACAGGACGCAGAGCTGGCAGGACGTGACAGATGGAGTTCAATCTGGAAAAGAGTGAAGTGATTCATTCTGGAAGGTCGAATTTGAATACAGAATACAGGGTGAAAGGCAGAATACTTGGCAGTGTAGAGAAACAGAGATCATGGGGTCCGTGTCCATAGATCCCTCAAAATCACCACACACGTTGATAGGGTTGTTAAAAAGGCATATGTTGTGTTGGCTTTCCTTAGCAAGGGGATCGATTTTAAGAGCCGTGAGGTTTAACTGCATCTTTATAGCGTCCTGGTGAGACCACACTTGGAATATCGTGTTCAGTTCTCGTCCCATCTTTACAGGAAGGATGTGCACGTTTTAGAGAGTGTACACAGGAGATTTACCAGGATGCTGCCTGGAATGGAGAGCATTTCTTATGAAGAAAGGTTGAGGGAGCAAAGGCTTTTCTCATTGGAGTGACGAAGGGGGCGGGGCAACTTGGTAGAGGTGAACAAGATGATAAGAGGCACAGAGTGAGTGAATAGTCAGAGACTTTTCCTCTTATGGCATAAATGGCTATTACAAGGGGGTGTAATTTTAAGGTGAATGGAGGATGGATCCGAGGGTAGAGAATGGTAGGTGGTTGGAATGCACTGCCAATGGTGGTAGTAAAATTAGACACATCCGGGACATTTACTAGACTCTTGGACAGACACATGGATAATAGTAAAATGAAGGGAATGTAGGTTAGTTTGATCTTACAGTTGGAATAAAGGTTTGCATGAAATGTCCGAAGGGTTTTGGGCGGAACTGTTCTGTGTGGTAAACTGGGTAATAAGCTCAGATCAGTGCAAAAAAGAATATGGCATTCAGGAGGAGCTCGTGAACTGGATACAAAAGTTGCTTGATGGTAGGAGCTAGAGGGTGGTGCAAGACATGTTTTTCTGACTGCAGGCATGTGACCAGCGGTGTAGTGGGCCCACTGTTGTTTGCCATTTGGATAAATGGTTTGGATGGGAATATTGGTTTCCTGGTAAGTAAGGTTTTTGGGTGACACTGACATTGGTGGTAAAGTGGTTAGTGGAGAAAATTACATATGATACAACAGGATGAACAGTACTGCTGGGATAGTGGGCTGAAGAATAGCAGATGGAGTTTAATTAGATAAATGTGAAGTGTGCCATTTTGGTGAAACAAACCAGGGTGTTACTTGTACAGTTAATGTTCGGGCCCTGGGTAGTGTTGTCAGTCAGTGACCCAGTGACCCACGTACACAGTTCTTTGAATGTGGTGTCACAGGTAGACAGGCTGGTGAAGCAGGTGTTTGGGGTGGTTACCTTCATTGGGGAGAGCATTGAGAGTAAGAGTTGGGATGTCATGTTGTGGCTGTAAAAGACATTGGTGGGGCCACCATTAAAACATTGTTGATCAGTAGGAAGAACTCATCTAGTTCACTAACCTCCTTTCGGGAAGGACACCAAATATTCTAACCTGGTCTGGCTGACATGTGACTCCAGACCCACAGCAATATGGCTGACTCCGAGCTACCCTCTGGGTAATTACCAGTGTGGTCAAAAAATGTTAGTTCAGGCGGTAACACCCACATCCCATGAATAAATAAATAAAACTAAATATGTTCTTCCCTACCTCTGCAACCCCTCCAGCTGCAGCAATCCGTACTGGCTTTGTAACACCATTCAGACCCTGACCACTCTCTGTAACACTCTCACCACCTCCAGCACCTTCACCTCTCCCTGTTCCTAACGTGTCTATAAACCCTGACAATGATTCCCCTTCCCTCTGCCCTCCTCCTGGGAGCAGACCCATTCCAATACATTAACATTTACTCCTAAAGCACACTTTCAGGATTTTAAGTACTTTTTGGTGATCTTCTCAGCCTTATAATCTAGCCTTTTGTCCTGAGTGAGGGATAAGTGGGAATTTCTTGCTGAGGTGTTTACTGTTTCAATGGAGTGTTCTTTTGTTGAGTGTTTTACACTGTTCCTTCAAATGGTTCCCACTTTTCATTTACAGACATATGTTTCAGTCTGTTTAGCCTGTTTACCTTGGTCAGTTCTCCTCTCAAACCCATGTAATTTGCATTTTTGTTTCTAGTTGTAGCTTGTCCTTTCTGTGATTCACTTTAAAACTTTATATTTCTTCAAAAACTGCACTTTATCACAATTTCCCAGAGGATCTCTCCAGGTGACATTACTCATTCACTAAGTTTCATCACACAACGGTCGCTCTGCGATAGTTATGTCCCTTGCCAGTTGCACAATGTGTTTTTCAAAGAAACACTGAAAAAAACATTCTCCGAACTCCTCTTCAAATATCACTGTTGACCGTGTGATTGTCCCAGATTATACAAATATTGAAGTTTTCCAAAATTGTCACCATGTGTTTGTCAAAACATTCCAATGAGTTCCTGTTTAATGCAGTGATGAGCAATGGAATGCTGTTCAGTGGTTAAAACTGTTCTGTTGCTTGTGTCCTTGGCAAGTAGTAGCCAGAATTTACATTCAGACTGACTCTACTTCATGATCTGATGCCAAATGCTTTCTCTGTAATGCCTTTGTTACCCATCATTGTTAGCGTTGCCCATTTTGCCTGAGTTTCTGCAAGGTTGTGAACCATTGAATATTTATGTCCATCTTTTGTTCACCCTGTAACCACATCTCTCTGGTGTCTAAATTTCTTCTATCTCTGTGTCAGAAATCCATCTGTCTTATTGATCAGACTTCGTCCATTCAAAGAAAACCCATAATTTACTCTTTCCCACAATTTCCTGTCACAAACCTATTCCCTGATGTACAGTTTTAGTTAATCGCTGTCCCATTCTGTTCCTTCTTGCTTGTCTTCAGTCACATTCCCATGCTGTTCCGATGCTCCACCTTTTCTCTTTGGATTTGGAAAGCTCCTTTCACCTGGACCCTGTCCCTGCATCCTCTCTGTCAGTTTAAAGCCCTGTCCTTAAACCAACTGACATGATTGGCCAGGACACTGGTCCCAGCACAGTTCCAGTGGGACCATCCTAATGGATTATTTTTTTAAAAAACAGGTAGGGGATGTGGGTGTCTCTGGCTGACCAGCCTTTCTTGCCCATCCCTAGCTGCCCACGAGCTGAGTAGCTTGCTCGGCCATTTCAGAGGGCAATTGAAATGCAAACACTTTGCTGTGGGTATGTCATGAAGACCACGTGAGCATGATCAGATCTCGTTGTCGAAACGGCAAGTGGGCTCAGTGATTAGCACTCCTGCCTCACAGCACCAGGGTTCCAGGTTCGATTCCAGCCGCGGGTGACTGTGTGGAGTTTGCATATTCTCCCCGTGTTTGCGTGAATTGCTTCCGGATGCTCCGGTTTCCTCCCACAGTCCAAAGACGCGCAGGTCAGGCGAATTGGCCATGCTAATTTGCTCATCATGTTAGGTGTATTAGGCTGAGGGAGATGGGTCTGAGTGGGTTACTCTTCGGCGTGTTGGCATGGACTGATTGGGCCGAAAGGCCTGTTTCCACACTGTATGGAATCTAATCTAAGGGATTGGGATTTTTGTACATCAGCAATGGTTTCATATTTGTTTATGGATTGTTAATTGCTATTTTTAAAATTATTGGTTTTAAATTCCACCATATCTTATGATGGGATTCAAACCTGCCTCCCCTGAACATTAGCTGAGGTTTTGGATAAATGCCCTAACAATAATGTTACAAGGCCATCACTTCACCTGCTCACTGGTTGCTCATCCCTGACCACTGATACGTGAAGCTAAACCCATTCTTCTAACATGACTGTGTGATCCTGAAGTCTTCCAGAACTCTGGTGATATCACTCAGTCTCCTTCTGTGTGGTATCCCTCACTGTGTGGGTCTAATTGCTGCCTCCCGCTCTTGCAGTTACTCCAGTTCCTGAGCCAACAGAATTCTCCACTCTCAAGATACACAACAGCTAGGCCAGGGATGGAGTTTGGAATTTTCCAGATCTCTGTGGGGCTTATTTCCATTCTCCATGTGTAACTCTCGCTGCATCAGTCTAATTTCCAATTCTGTCTATCTCTCTGTCTCCTCTAGGTACTCAGGAAGTTCTTGACCGAATAGATTTCCCAACTGCCGGACGTCTCATCCAACACCCCATTGAAGATGGTTGGTCAGCCAGAGAGACAAAGGGAAGGGGGTTCTTGAGCCTTCAATAAATCCTGCAGTGTGGTAAGATCACTCACAGTGCACAGAGCAGGGAGCAATGAGTGGGCTCCAAGAATCGGCTAACAAGACATGATATAGATACAGTGCTGGAGGGGAGCACAGTATAGGCACACCCCAGACTCAATCACCACATCTACTTTAACCTATGTTGCACTGCGACAGCATCGAGAGTTCAGAGTTATCAATCCAGGCCTGCGCTGTCTTCGTGACCATCAGGACAACAGAGGTTAAAGCAGGCCTCCGACGAGAGCTTGGGAATGCTGCCTGGGATCTTTCTGTTCTGTGTTCTCTCTCCAACACTGTACTAAGACTCACTACTCTGCAACACTGTACCTATGGCATGGCTTGTGCACCAGTGTCTTCAGTCATCTTTAACTCCTATAACAGTAGTTGTCCCTGTAACCTACTCCATTCCCGATTAGTCCCTCCACATATTTGAGATGTACTGCACTCCAGATTACCATCCCTATCGCTGTAAATTGCTTCAGTGTCTACACCATGCCTTATTTCGGTACTGTAATCCTCTTTAACTGGATACAGAGTGATACAGCATGGAAACAGAACCTGTGGTCCAACTCCTCAATGCTGCCCATGTTACCTAAACTGAACGAGTCTCATTTGCCTGCGTTTGGCCCTTAGCTCTTCAAACCTTCTCCCCTCCATGTACCTGCCCAAATGTCTTTTCCATGTTGTAATTGTTCTTGTTTCTCCCATGTGCCTGAGGCAGTCTGTTCCATCTATGCACCATCCTGTGGAGATAATGTTCCCCCTCAGCTCCCTCTTTAAATCCTTGGTCTCTCACCTCCCGTTTATACCCTCTAGTTTTGGAATCACCTACCCTTGGATATTCACCATTCTTAGGCCCCGCATGGTTTTGTAAAACTTTATAAGGTCACCCCGTGGCCTCCTCTGCCCAAGGGAAATATTTAGGACAATGTTACAAATATACCTAATGTATGTAACAAAGTGCTGGCCAATGTTGGCAAATGTGCCAAATGTCGCTTTCCCCACCCTGTCCACCTGGTATGCCACTTCCAAGGAACAATGTAACTGCACCTCTTGCTCTCTCTCTGTTGGACAATACTGCCCAGAGCCCTTCCATTAACTGTATTAGTCGTCCATGGTTTGTCTTAACAAAATCCAACGGCTGAATTAAACTCCATCTTTCATTCCTTGGTCCACTGGCCCAGTTGGTCACGATCCCCTTTGATAACCGTATTTACTGCCCACTACACCATTCATTTGATCATCAACAAACGTTCGCACAATCACTCCTATATTTTGAACCAAATCGTTTATGTAGATGATGCACATCAGCGGACCCAGCCCTGATCCTTTCTTCAATAATGGAATAAAACCATATTCTTGTCATAGAGCCATACAGCATGGAAACTGACCCTTCAGTTGATACCCACTATAATCTAAAACTAAACTCTTCCCAGCTGTCTGAAGATGGTCCATATCACTCCAACCCTTCCCTATTCACCTGTTTATCCAAATATCTTTTAAATGTTGTAATTGTACCCACATCAACCCCTTTCTCAGGAAGTTCATTCCACACTCAAACCACCCTCTGTGTAATAAATTGCCCCATATCTTTTTTTGAACATCTCTCTCCTCTAACCTTAAAAATGTGACCCCGCCTCTTGAGACTCCCCCATCCTGGGGAAAAGGCAACTACCATGAAATCGACCTATATATCTCATTTTTTTTCATAAACCTTTATAGCATCATGTCTCAACCTCCAGGCTCCAGTGAAAAAAGACTCAGCCGACCCAGCCATTTTTCAGAACTCAAGCTTTCCATACCCAGCAATATCCTGGTAAATCTCTTCTGAACACCCTGCAGCTTAATAATATCCTCCCTGTTAACTGGGTGACCAGAACTGGACAGAGTATTGCAGAACAGGCCTCACAAATGTCTCTTTCCTCATTCCTGAAGAAGGGCTTATGCCCGAAACATCGATTCTCCTGTTCCCTGGATGCTGCCTGACCTGCTGCGCTGTTCCAGCAACACATTTTCAGCTCTGATCTCCAGCATCTGCAGACCTCACTTTCTCCTCACAAATGTCTGCGCAATCTCAACATGACGTCCCAAATCCTATACTCAATGGACTGAGCAATAGTCAGGCATGCCAAGCACTGTCTTATCCATCCTGTGATTGCCAGCTTCAAGATTTATGTAGCTGAACCCAGAGGTCCCTCTGCTCTAAAACACTAACTGAATCCTTAACATTAATTGTATAAGCTCTACCCTTGTTTGTTTTACAAAATGCATTATCTCGTATTTATTCAGATTGAATTTCATCTCTACTTTTTCAGCCCATTCACTCACTTCATCAAGATCCCTTTGTAATCTCAGAAAACCTCCTTCATTGTCCATGATGCCACCCTCCAGCCTGCCAGCCCATCACACATGGCTGTCAGTAGTACACATACCTTTGCTAGGGGCTCCACAATTTCTTCCCTAACATCCCACAGTGTCCTGTGGTACACTTAATCAGGTTCTGGGACTTGCCATAGCTTCGAGTTTTAAAACCCCCAGCACCACCTCTTTTATAACATGCACTCTTTTCAAGTCATAGAGATATACAGCATAGAAACAGACCCTTCGGTCCTCAACTCGTCCAGGCTTACCAGAAGATCTAAATAAATCCCATTCCCTTTTCCAGCATTTGGCCCATATATGTCTACACCATAACTATTCAGATGCCCATCCAGACACCTTTTTAATGTTGTAATTGTATCAGTCTCCATTACTTTCTCTCTCAGCTCATTCCATACACACATCACCATGTGTGTAAAGAAGCTGTCCCTTCAGTCCCTCTGTAAACCATTCACCTCTAACCTTAAACCTATGCCCTCTAGTTTTGGACTCCCCAACTTCTGGGAAAAGACCTTGAATGCTTACCCAATCCATACCGCTCATGTTCATATAAACCTCTGTAAGGACATCCCTCAGTCTCCGATTCTCCAGTGACAGTAACCCCAGCTTATTCAGCAACAACCCGGGCAATATCTTGTTAATCTTTTCTGAGCCCTTTCAAGTTTCACAACATCCTTCCTGTAGCAGAGAGACTGGATTTGCAGAGAACTCCAATTGTGGTCTAATGTATTACTCTTGTTCCCTGAGCTCCCCAGTCTTTCTCCACAGTAAGTTCTGGAGTGAAAAAATTGTTTTGGATCTTAGCAAATATCCTGCAGTTCCACAGATCGATGGCCTCATTGATCTTTAATGGACACTATGTGTCCTGAGTTACTTGTGCACTCTTAATATACTGATACAATCACTTTTGGATTCCCCTTTCCTTCTCTGCTGAGGCTATTTCATTTAGCCTTTCTCCATTCCTGTTTTCTACTCAAAGTGTATTCCTACAGCCCCTGTATACCCTCAGGGATTCCCTTGATGCAGCTGACTATACCTGACATGTGCCCCCTTTTCCTTGACCAGACCCTCAATAGACAGCCAGTGTTTCCGAATGTTGTCAGCGCTGACCTGCACACAAACAGGAACATGCTGGTGGTGATCGATCAGTTTATCTCACTTTTAAAATATTCTCACTTGCCAAACTACCCTTTTCCTGTAAATAATTCCCTTCCCCAATCACATTTTGAAAGTTCCTGGCTAATACGATCAAGATTGGTCAGGCCCCATTTTATAACTTGAACCTGTGGACCAGGCCTGTCCTTTTCCAAAGCTATTTTCAAACTACTACAATTGTGGTCACTTTGGCAAAATGCTTTCCCACTAACACCTCAGTCCCTTTCCCTACCTTAATTCCCAAGTGGAGGTCAGGTTTTGCCCCTTTCTCTTTTCAGGCCATTTACATATTGATTGGGAGTTTTCTGGAATAAAATTACCAATTTTCTCCCTTACAAACCCTGAACACTGGCAGTCCCAGTCGAGGTTTGGAAAGTTCAAAATCCGTACCATAACAGCCTTATTATTATGGTTGATATTTAAGATGTCCCGACATATTTGTTCCTCAGTCTGCCACAGATTATTCGGGGTCAGCAGTTGATCGTATCAAGATGATGACCCATTCTTATTTCTCAGTTCCACTAACATAGCTTCACTGGGTGATCCCACAGGAATATCCTCTCTAGGTACTGATGTAATGATTCATGCAATCATTACCCACCACCACACGTCCTCTCTTGCCTCCCCTTCCTGTAGCATCTCTACCTTGAAACAATGAACTGCCAGCCCTGCCCCCCCCCCCTCAGCTGTGTTTCTGTAATAACTATAATATCCCAGTCCCATGTTCCAATCCATGCCTTGAGTTAATCTTCCTTAGCTGTCAGGCCCCTTGCATTGAAATAAATGCAGTTTCATCATCAGTTTTCCTCCATTCCTTGCTATGTTCTTGCCTGCCTTGTCTGCTGAAATTGCTGTCTTTAACTCATGTACCAGCCTCAATCTTCTTTCTGGCCTATGTTTATTTAAGGTCCAAAACCCTGCCAGACTAGGTTATATCCTCTCAAGCATCTCTCGCAATTCACCCCACCAGGATATGGGTCCCTCTCCCGCTCTCAGTTGAGGTGCCTTTCCCACCCTGTCTCCCTGTGCTGACACCTTCAGGGATCTATGGACTTGTCCACCAAGGTTCCTGTATTCCTCAGTACTCCGCAAGGTCCTACCATTCATTATGTCTGTCTTTCGCTTATTGTACCTCCCACAGAGTGTTACCTCACTTCGATCAGACCTAAACTTTGCTTAGATTATCATCCAATCGACATCAGACTGTAGCCTGAGACCATCCCCCTCACTGTGGACTACACCCTCACCTTTCATGTCATCCGCAAACCGACTAACGATACCTTCTGCTTTCACATCCGAGTTATTAATGTTCTCTGGTTCCTGCACAGATCCCTGTGGTACACCCGCTGGTGAAAGTATTCTATCCACCAATTTTGCATCCAATTTGCCAACTTGCCTTGTCATCCAGTCCTTTTGGACCAGCCTTCCATGTTGGATCTTGTTTAAGGACTTCGTCAAGTCCATGTAAACCACATCATCTGCACATCCTTCATCAATATGCTTAAGCACCATTTCAAAAAAACTGAACTGAATTCCTCAGACAGTATCTTCCTCTGCCAAATCCGTGATGACTAAACCGAATTGATCCTTACCTTTAAGTGTCGGTTTATCCTCACAATTGTTTCCAATAATTTCCCTCCCCCTGCTGTCAGACTATCTGCTCTGTAATTACCTGGCCTACCCCTGCTGCCCTTCTTGAACAAAGGAACCACATTAGTGATCCTCCAGTCATTCAGCATTTCACCTGTGGCCAGCAAAGTATTAAATACATCCACCAGGGCCCCAGCAATCTCTGGGTAATTAGCATGGGGTCAAAGAATGCTGGTCTAGGCAGTGACACCCACATCCCATGAATGAATCAATAAAAATACATATGTCTCTCCCTACCTCTGCAAACCCCTCCAACTGCAGCAATTCATACTGGCTTTGTAACACCATTCAGGCCCTGGCCCCTCTCTGTAACACTCTCACCACCTCCAGCACCTTCACGTCTCCATGTTCGTATTGTGTCAATAAACCTTGACAACGATTTCCCTTCCCATTGCCCTCCTCCTGCTAGCAGACCCATTGCAATCCCTTTAAAACTTACTCTAAAACTCTCTCTTACTTCAGGATTTTAAGTACTTTGTGGTGATCTTCTCAGGTGATGGAAATGTGTTGCTGGAAAAGCGCAGCAGGTCAGGCAGCATCTAGGGAACAGGAGAATCGACGTTTCGGGCATTAGCCCTACTTCAGGAAGCCCGGTGATCTTCTCAGCCTAATAATCTAATATGATCCATTTTGTCCTGAGTGAGGGACCGGTGGGGATTTCTTGCTGAGTTTTTGTCTGTTTCAGTGGAATGTCCTTTTGTTGAGTATTTTACACAGCTCCTTCAAATGTTTTCCACTGTTCATTTACAGGCACATATTTCAGTCTGTTCAGCCTGTTTATCTTGGTCAGTTCTCCATCAAGCTCATGTAATTGGCTATTTTTGTTTCTAGTTGTAGCTTGTCCTTTCTGTGTTTCACTTTAAAACTTTATAGTTCTTTAAACTGAACTTTATCACAATTTCCCAGAGGATCTCTCCAGGTGACATTACTCATTCACTAAGTTTTATCACACAACAGTCGCTCTGAGACAGTTACGTCCCTCGCCAGTTGCACAATGTGTTATTCTAAGAAACACTGAAAAAAATTTTCTGAACTCCTCTTCCAATATCACAGTTGTCAGTGTGATTGTCCCAGACTTTGTGAATATTGACGTTTCACTAAATGTTCACCATGCCTTTATTAAAAATTCCAATGAATTCCTATTTATTGCAGTGATGAGCCATGAAATGCTGTTCGGTGCATAAAACTGTTCTGCTGCTTGTGTCTTTGGCAAGTAGTAGCCAGAATTTACATTCATACTGACTCTACTCCATGATCTGATGCCAAATGGTTTCTCTGTAATGCCTTTCTTACCCATCATTGTTAGCGTTGCCCATTTTGCCTGAGTTTGCACAAGGTTGTGAACCATTGAATATTTATGTTCCACCTTTTGTTCGCCCTGTAACCACATCTCCCTGGTGTCTAAATCCCTTTTATCTCTGTGTCACAAATCCATCTACCTTGTTGCAGAGACTTTGTCCATTAATAAAAAAAGATAATTTATTCGTTCCCACAATTTCCTGTCACAAATGGATTTGCTGATCTACAGTTTTAGTTAAACTTTGTCCCATCCTGTTCCTTTCTGTTGTCTTCGGTCACATTCCCCGTGCTGCTCTGATGCTTCACGTTTTCTCTCTGGATTTGGAAAGCTCCTTTCACCTGAAGCCTGTCCCTGCATCCTCTCTGTCAGGTTAAAGCTCTGTCCATAAATCTACCTACGTGATTGGCCAGGACATTGTTCCACTGGAACTGAGCTGGGACCAATCTGAATGGATTTTTTTTAAAAATCAGGTATGGGATGTGGGTGTCTCTGGCTGACCAGCCTTTATTGCCCATCCCTTGCTGCCCTTGAGCTAAGCAGCTGGCTCGCTCATTTCACAGGGTAATTGAGAGACAAACACTTTGCTGTGGGTATGTCGTGCAGACCACATGAGAGTGAACTGTTGTCTTTCTCTGAAGGTCAAGTGTTTGGATTTTTATCAATACTTATTTATGGATTGTTAATTCCAATTTTTAAAACATATATTCATTTAAAATTCCTCATGGTTAGAAGTTAGAAAGAAGAAGTGGGGTGGTCACTTTGTTGGGACTGTATTGTAGACTGTTGTAGACCCAACAGATATCAGAGGAGCAGCTGTGTAGAGAGATTGCAGATAACTATAGGAATAATAGAGGAGTGCAGGCTGGAGGTTTTAATATTCCCTGTACTGACTGGGCCACCTAGAGTATAAGAAGACCTGGATGGAGGGCAATTTTTCAAATGTGTCCAAGGAATGTTCCTAAATAAATATGCAGAGGGCCCTACTCTACTCAGGCAGGTGCAACACTGGACCTCCCCTCAGAAAACGTGGTCGGGCAAGAGAGTGAAGTGTCATTCAGAGAGCACTTTGGGTCCAGTGCCCATAACTGTCTTCGTTTTAATATACTTATGGAAAAAGATCAGCAGGTCCACAAATTGAAGAGGAAAACTGAAACAGGGCCAGGTTTGGGGCCATTCTGCAGGACCTGGCTAGCGTCAATGCCGTGAATTTAAAATTGCACAACGCCCAGTTATAATCCAACTCGCTTTGGAAGCGCTGGTCATCACTGTAAAGATGAAAGGCTTAAACTAAATTTGTTTGATATTATATTCCATGACATGCCATCCTGTACCTTAGGATTGTGCTCCACAACCACCTGATGAAGAAGCAGTGCTCTGACAGCTAGTGCTTTCAAATAAACCGGTTGGACTGGAACTGAGTGTCGGGTGATTTTTAACTTTGTCCACCCCCAGTCCGACACCGGCACCTCCATATTATGATTCTAATCGATTGGGTGAGTCTGTTTGAAGGAAAAGGAACAACTGGCAAATGGGAGACTTTTCAAAGTGTGATCTCAAGAATCCAGGGCCAGTATGCTCCATTGGGATAAAGGGAAACGCTGGCAGGGTTAGGGATCGTTGGCTGATGTGGGATAATAAGGTTCTGGTCTTGAAATGAAGACTGCATGCATTGGGTTTAAGATTTCCGTATCTACATAAACTCTTCTATTCTTAAAGACATGCTCAATCTGTGGAGACCCTACAATCTTCTCAGTCCCTGTAATACTCCCAATCTGCAGAAGTCATTCCAATGCCTGTGACTCTTCCAATCCAGTTCCTACAAGACCCTCTGTCTGTGATATATTTTCATTGCCAGCACCCACCCTGTCAATGTAAGCTCCTCCAGTGTCTCCATCCATCTACTCATTCCCATAATCTTCTCCAGCTCTTACATGTGTAAACATCACCCTTCCCCACAACCCTTCCCACTTTGACCAAACTGGAGGAGGTTACTAATGCTCCCTAATCTGTGAAACTGTCTCCAACCAAAATTGCTGTCTTTATCACATGGAAAATCTGTATGATTCCACACCCTCCATATCTAAATAACCTGCAGAACCTCAGCCTTCCTGTATCTATAAACATCTTCAGTCACGTCTGTTTGGTTTTCCAATCAGTACAACCCACTTTATCTCTGTACTCAGCTCCATTCACCTGAAACATTCCTGTCTGTGTAAAACACCCCAATCTACCAACATCCTTACCAAACTGATCCATCCCTCCCAACGTCCCTAGCTCCATGAAACCCCTGTAGGCCCTACAGCTTTCCACATTTCTGTAACCTCTTGTGACTCGATGCTCCTCCCTCCCTGTGAAACCACCACCAGTCCCCACAACCCTCTGTCTCTGTTACCTCTTACAACCTTAGCAACGCCTCCTCTTTGTGTCTCTTCATTCAGACCCCATCCTCTTCAGCTTTCCGAAACCTCTTCCTGCCTTCATAACCCTCGCTATTTAGAACATAGAATAGGACAGCCCAGTACAAGCCCTTCAGCCCTCGATATTGTGCTGACCTTTTATCCTACTCTTAAGACTAAACTAACCTACATACCCTATATTTTGCTATAATCGCTGTGCCTATGGAAGAGTTGCTTAGATGTCCATAATGTGTCTGAATCTACTACCACGGCTGGCAATCCATTCCACGCACCCACCACACTCTGTGTAAATAACGTACCTCTGATATCTAAGCTAAATCTTCCGCCAATTGCCTTAAAAATAATCCCCTTGTGCTAGCCATTTTGCCATGGGAAGTTGTCTCTGGTTATCCACGCGATCGATGCCTCTCATTGCCTTGTACACCTCTATCATGTCGCCATTCTTCCTTCTTCACTACGATCAGAAAAACCCTAGCTTCCACAACCTAACTTCAATTGGCATGCCCTCCAGTGCAGACAGCATCTTGCTAAGTATCCTCTGCACTGTCTTTAAAGCTTCTACATCCTTCCTATAATGAGGTGAACAGAACTGTTCACAGTATTCCAAGTGTGGTGTAATTAGGGCTCTATAGATCCAGCTCTATAGACCTGGATCTCTTAAACTCAATCCCCCGCTAACGAAAGCCAACGCACCATATGCCTTCTTAATACCCTCTCAACTTGGGGTGGTAACTTCAGGGACACAAGAACCCTCTGTTCGTGCACACTGCTAAGTATCCTGCCTTTAACCATGTAAACTTTTTTTTTCCTTCAGAATCCTCCAATGTGAAACCATCCCTATCTTTGTAACTTCCTCCAGTCCCTGCAACACTCATAAACTGTGAAACCTCCTCAAGTCCCTATATTCCTAATACCTGCAAAATCCTCCAGTCCCAATATCCCTCCCTAACTCTGTAAATGCCCTTCTGGGGAACACTGCAGAGGAAGGAAGAGTTGTCGAGTCCGGGCCATCTTACAGAGGTAGGAAGGGCTGCAGAACCTGGAGGATGGTGCAAACATGGGAAGGGACGTGGGTCCTGTAGGAGTGTAGAGGGAGCGGGATTCATAGAGCCTGCAAGATGGAACCAAGAATGGATTACAGAAACTGGAGGATGTTATGATTTGAACCACAGATAATTTTCGATTGGACCATTCAGCCCCTCTTCGAATCATAGAGATGTACAGCATGGAAACAGACCCTTCGGTCCAACCCGTCCATGCTGACCAGATATTCCAACCCAATCTGGTCCCACCTACCAGCACCTGGCCCATATTCTTGCAAACCCTTCCTATTCATATACCCATCAGATGCCTTTGTTTCAGCCTCCACCACTCCTCTGACAGCTCATTCCATACACGTAGCACCCTCTGCGGGGGAAAAATGCTCCTTACGTCTTTTTTATATCTTTCCCCTCTAAACGTAAACCTATGCCCTCCAGTTCTGGACTACCACAGCAAAGGATAAAGACTTTGTCTCTTTACCCTCTCCATGCCCCTCATGATTTTATAAACCACAATAAGGTCACCCCTCAGCCTCTGACACTCCAGGGAAAAACAGCCCCAGCGTATTCAGCCTCTCCCTCTAGCTCAACCCCTCCAATCCTGGCAACATCCTTGTAAATATATTCTGAACCTTTTCAAGTTTCACAACATCCTTCCGATAGGAAGGTCACCAAAATTGCACACAAATTCCAAAAGTGACCTAACCAATGTCCTGTACAGCCACAACATGACCTCCCAACTCCTGTACTCAATACTCTGACCAATAAAAGAAAGCATACCAAATGCATTCTTCACTATCCTACCTACCTGTGACTCTGCTTTCAAGGAGCTATGAACCTGCACTCCAATTTTTACTGTATTCAGCAACACTTTGTCAGACCTTACCATTACGTGTATAAGTCCTGCAAAGATTTGCTTTTGCAAAATACAGCACCTCGCATTCATCTGAATTAATCTCCATCTGCTACTTCTCAGGCCATTGGCTCATCTGGTCCAGATCCTGTTGTAATCGGAAGTAACCTTTTTTGCTGATGACTACACCTCCAATTTTGTTGCCAAATGGACACTTACAAACTATACCTCTCATGCTCACATCCAAATCATTCATGTAAACAATACAAAGTATTGGACCCAGCACTGATCCTTGTGGCATCCACTGTTCACAGGCCTCCAGTTTGAAAACCAACCCTCCACCACCACCCTCTGTCTTCTACCTTTGAGCCAGTTTTGTACTAATTGGCTAGTTCTCCCTATATTCCATGAGATCTAACCTTGCTAACCAGTCTCCCATGGGGAACCTTGTTGAACGCCTGACTGAAGTCCATAGAGATCACATCCACCGCTCTGCCCTCATCAATCCTCTATGTTACTTCTTCAAAAATCTCAATCAAGTTTGTGAGACATGATTTCCCACTCACAAAGCAATGTTGACTGTCCCTAATCAGTCCTTGCCTTTCCAAATACATGTACATTCTGTCCCTTACGATTCCCTCCAGCAACTTGGGGGCGGCACGGTGGCACAGTGGTGGGGGCGTCACGGTGGCACAGTGGTGGGGGCGGCACGGTGGCACAGTGGTTAGCACTGCTGCCTCACAGCGCCAGAGACCCGGGTTCAATTCCCACCTCAGGCGACTGACTGTGTGGAGTTTGCACGTTCTCCCCGTGTCTGCGTGGGTTTTCTCCGGGTGCTCCGGTTTCCTCCCACAGTCCAAAGATGTGCAGGTTAGGTGAATTGGCCGTGCTAAATTGCCCCATAGTGTTAGGTAAGGGGTAAATGTAGGGGTATGGGTGGGTTGCGCTTCGGCGGGTCAGTGTGGACTTGTTGGGGCGAAGGGCCTGTTTCCACACTGTAATCTAATCTAATCTAAACTTGCCCACCGATGTCAGGCTTAACAGCCTATAGTTTCCTGGCTTTTCTTTACTGCCTTCCTTCAATAGTAGCAACACGATAGCCAACCTCCAGTCTTCTGGCTCTGATGTCCTTTTTCTAGAGATCTTTACCGGAACGGGTGAGCACAGCTTCAGATTGCCAGGATGGGAGATGTGAATTCAGATGTGAATCTATTTGCTCATTCTGTCTGTGTGCCTGACACTGACCTGATAGAAAGCACTGTCTGTACATTGTGGTAACCTCCAGATCTACATGACTGACCACAGCTCACTTAATCAAAGCCTTCATTTAGAATGTTCTTTATTTTAATATTTTTAAATGGCAGTTATGTGAAATGCAGGAATTGAGGAGTTGTGATTTTTAAAAGAATGAAACTTTTGTCATTGACCCTGACCCATGCAATGGGGATTCGTGGATTCTGTAGTTCCCTGCAGACAATCACTCAGAGGGTTGTATCACCAGGGAATCTGAGTGCAGATAATCTTTGCTTAGTTGAGTGTCAATTTACCATTTATGTCGGCTAGGACACAGTGTTTCTGGAGAATGTATAACTGTGTAAATACCTCACTGACAGGTTCAGGGGTGAGTGCACTGGGCCCTGAGCACCAACAGCTGGGAAACCTCATGCTGTTTGTATGTTGCAAAATTGAGAATTGCAGATGCTAGAGATCATGGTCTCGATTAAGTGGTGCTGGAAAAGCACAGCAGGTCAGGCAGCATCTGAGGAGCGTGAAAATCGACGTTTTGCCCAATGTCAATTTTTCCGCTCCTCAGATGCTGCCTGACCTGCTGTGCTTTTCCAGCACCACTCTAATCTTGACTCTGTGGGGCTTGGCACAGACTGGGTGAGAGCAACTCCATAAATAAATGACAGGTATGGAGCTTGGGATCCTCCTGCTGTGTTTGACCTTGTGCCATATCGTCATCTCCCTCTCATGAGTGAGCGTGTCATGTTTCCCAGTCCTGACAGTGTCCACTCCCTCGAAACCCTTCCAGCTGTTGAACATCTCCCTTCTCTCTCACTGCCTCCAGTCCCTCCAACCTGGCCTTGGTCTTGTATCTCCTGCAGTTCCAAAAAGATCTTGCTCTTTGTTATCGCACTGCATTCCTTTGAGCTGTGTGGGAACAAACCTGAAGGAGATTTGGGCCATTGGAAGAAAAAGACAACTCCCCCTTCTCCACCTTTGTCAAACAGAGTCTGTTTGTTTGTCTCTCTCCCATAAGGGGAAGTGGGCATCCTTTCAGCATCCACCCTGTCCATTCCCCTGAGGATCTGTACATTTTATTGAGGACAACTGTCGTCCTGATGACCCGCAGTGGCACAGCACCGAAGTGACAGGTATATGTTCCTATAATGTTTACGACCACTTCCTTTTGCTCGACCCCTTCATCATTCTGAAACCTCCCCCAGTCTGGACAGTGTTCCAAACCAATCATTACTGAGAATGCTCCACCCTCCCAACCTCTTTAAACTCCTCACTCTGCGACAATCCTCCTTGTCTGCGTGAACCCCTCCAAGTTTCTACAGTCCATCCAACTTATTCCATCTCCTCCAGCCCTCACCATCTCCGTATGCTCCAGTCACTACATTTCTCCATGCCTCTGTAAACCCCTCCAGCCCCTCCAAATCTACCTATCTCTTCAAGGTCCAACAGTTCCAAAAAGCATCCCTCTACCTGGAACTTCCACCAGAGACCACTAGCCTCCAGATCTCTCTCATCCCCTGCACTTCTCTCTATCTCTGTTCCCAGCTTCAGTCCTGACAACCCTACTTCCATGTACAACATCATCAAGTCCATGCAATCCTCCCGAACTGTGGGACCTCCAAAAGACCTTACAATTCTATCTCGGTGTCTGACTGCCTGCAGTGATTTGAAACTTCCCCAATTAGCGTCAGAGAATCATAGAGGTGTACAGCATGGAAACAAACCCTTCGGTTCAACACGTCCATGCCAGTCCAGTCGCACCAACCAGCACGCAACCCATATCCCTCCAAACACCTCCTATTCATGTACCCTTCCAGATACCTTTTAAATGTTGAATTGTGCTAGTCTCCACCACTTCCTCTGGCAGCTCATCCAAACATGTACCACCCTCTGTGTGAAAACGTTGCCCCTTAGGTCTCTTTTATATCTTTCCCCTCTCACCCTAAACCTATGCCTTCTAGTTCTGGACTCCCCAAATTCAGTGAAAAGACTTTGCTTATTTATCCTATCCATGCCCCTCATAATTTTGTAAACCTCTATAAGGTCACCCTTCAGCCTCTGAAAATCCAGGGAAAACAGCCCCAGCCTGTTCAGCCTCTCCCTATAGCTCAAATCCTCCAACCCTGGCAACATCCTTGTAAATCTTTTCTGAACCCTTTCAAGTTTCATAACATCCTTCCGATAGGAAGGAGACCAGAATTACACACGGTATTCCAAAGTTGGCCTAACCAATGTCCTGTACAGCCGCAACATGACCTCCCAACTTCTGTGCTCAATACTCTGAATAATAAAGGAATGCATACCAAGTGCAGCCTTTGCTATCCTATCTACCTGTGACTCTACTTTCAAGGAGCTCTGTACTTCATTTGAAAAATTGGAGAGACAGATGGAGTGGCCTGAGGTCTTGTGGGTAAAGCTAGTTCAGTCTAAACTGTTAGGCAGAGCCAGTGAGGTATTTGCAGTGCTGTTTCATGAGTGGTCAGGAGATTATGCGCATGTCAAACAGGCTATTTTAAGTGCTTGTGGCTTAGTACCAGAAGAACTATTAGTGCCATTACAAAAGAGAAAGTGCTAGAAAAGCTAAAAGGTCTTAAAATTGATAAATCTCCTGGCCCCGATGGGCTACATCCTAGAGTTCTGAGGGAAGTGGCTGAGGAAATAGCGGAGGCGTTGGTTGAGATCTTTCAAAAGTCACTGGAGTCAGGGAAAGTCCCAGATGATTGGAAGATCGCTGTTGTAACCCCGTTGTTCAAGAAAGGATCAAGACAAAAGATGGAAAATTATAGGCCAATTAGCCTAACCTCGGTTGTTGGTAAAATTCTAGAATCCATCATTAAGAATGAGGTTTTTAAATTCTTGGAAGAGCAAGGTCTGATTAGAACAAGTCAACATGGATTTAGTAAGGGGAGGTCGTGCCTGACAAACCTGTTGGAGTTCTTTGAAGAGGTGACAAGTAGGTTAGACCACGGAAACCCAGTGGATGTGGTCTATCTAGACTTCCAAAAGGCCTTTGATAAGGTGCCAAACAGGAGGCTGCTGAGTAAGGTGAGGGTCTATGGTGTTCGAGGTGAGCCACTGGTATGGATTGAGGATTGGCTGTCTGACAGAAGGCAGAGAGTTGGGATAAAAAGTTCTTTTTCGGAATGGCAGCCAGTGTTGGGGCCACAGCTGTTCACACTATATATTAATGATCTGGATAAAGAGACTATGGACATTCTAGCAAAGTTTGCCGATGATACAAAGTTAGGTGGACAGGCAGGTAGTACTGAGGAAGTGGGGAGGCTGCAGAAGGATCTATACAGTTTGGGAGAGTGGTCCAGGAAATGGCTGATGGAATTCAATGTGAGCAAATACGAGGTCTTGCACTTTGGAAAAAAGAATACAAGCATGGACTACTTTCTAAACGGTAAGAAAATTCATAAAGCCAAAGTACAAAGGGATCTAGGAGTGCTAGTCGAGGATTCTCTAAAGGTAAACATGTAGGTTGAGTCCGTGATTAAGAAAGCGAATGCAATGTTGTCATTTATCTCAAGAGGGTTGGAATATAAAAGCACCGATGTGCTACTTATAAAGCTCTGCTTGGGTCCCATTTGGAGTACTGTGTCCAGTTTTGGTCCCCACACCTCAGGAAGGACATACTGGCACTGGAGCGTGTCCAGAGGAGATTCACACGGATGATCCCTGGAATGGTAGGTCTAACATATGAGGAACGGCTGAGGATCCTGGGATTGTATTCATTGGAGTTTAGAAGATTAAGGGGAGATCGAATAGAAACTTACAAGATAATACATGGCTTGGAAAGGGTGGACGCTAGGAAATTGTTTCCGTTAGTCGAGGAGACTAGGACCCGTGGACACAGCCTTAGAATTAGAGGAGGTAAATTCAGAACAGAAACGCGGAGATATTTCTTCAGCCAGAGAGTGGTGGGCCTGGGGAATTCATTGCCGCAGAGTGCAGTGGAGGCTGGGACGCGAAATGTCTTCAAGGCAGAAATTGATGAATTCTTGATGTCACAAGGAATTAAGGGCTACGGGGAGAATGCGGGCAAGTGGAGTTGAAATGCCCATCAGCCATGATTGAATTCGGAGTGGACTCGATGGGCCGAATGGCCTTACTTCCACGCCTGGGTCTTATGGTCTTAGTGTATCGACAGCGGTTCAAAACATAAAGAAGGAACCAGGACAGACTTATGTAGAGTTCTAAAGCATTAAACATAGTAATCTTTCTGCAACATCTCCAGTCTCCATGCCCCTCCCCATCATGTTGAGCTGCTCCAACCCCCACAAGCATTCCTGCCTGTGTACACGATCAAGTTGATACAACTCTTCAGATTTCTGTTGTGTCCTGCAGACCCGTTTTTTGTGAATTCTGCCGATCACTAATACTCTCCCCATCTGTGTAAATGTTTCCAGCCATTACAATTCACTTTACTGTGCAGCCCCCACCAGACCTGACAGCCATCACTATCTGTCAAAGCTACTTCTGGTCCATATCCTCCGAATTGTTGAAACCTGCTCTCACCATTATTTCCTAACGATGTTGTCTCTAAAGCCATCTCTATCAGGTTAATCTCCTCCACTGCATACAACACTCCCAGTCTGTGTAATCTCTTCAATTCCTTCAGTTCCTATATATCTATGTATAGGTGTGACTGCTTTGTGGCCATTGTATCCTTGTTTATATCTGCAAAAGGCTCTGCTCACTGTAACACATCCTATGTTCATAAGTGAACCTGGTCTCTCACAAGCCTCTCCATGACTCTCTCCTCCAGTCTCTACAAGCTTCCCTATCCCTGTCGCATCTTGCAGCATGCACACCTCTCACTCTGTCTGACACTCCTTCCAGAACATAAAATCATCTCTCCTTCTACCTTTATCCATTCGACAACTTCCTCCCTCTCCCTGCAACATTCCCCAGTGTATATCATCGTCCATGTGGTTGCAACATTCTCCAGTCCATACCAGCCTCCCTTTCCCTGTAATATTCTCCAGTCCATACCATCCTCCCTATTGCTGTGATATTCTCCAGATCCCACAACTGTTGTTAAATGTACGACGTTCTGGAATCATGCGAATGTTTCTACACCCTGATCAACATAGTCCATGTAACGATCCACAACCCTACACACGTCCCTCTCTCTGAAGTCTAATCAAAGACGCTTTATCTCTCTAAAGGTTTTCTCCTGTCAACATTCTGTACCAACTGTAACCATGTTTAACCCTGCAACATTGTTGCGTCCCCAAACATCTCTCCCACTCTGTGACCTCTACCCATCCCTCAAAGGCCCTCTCTCGGTGACACGCGCCATGCATTTGCAACAAGGCAGATGGAATGACAGGATTACCTGAAGGGAACAGATATATCGAAATGTTATTGTGGAGGTGTGGCTGCAGAATGACCATGACAGCAATGTGATTATTGAGGGATTGTAGGGAATTAGGCAGGATCAGCAAACACCCAAACAAGGTCCCGTTTTGTTGTGAAGAAAGGACACAGTCAGTGCTTTCGTCAGACAGCCAATTTAATCTGGGAATCAAAATATAGAGTCATTTTGCATGGACAGCTTCCAAATAGCAAGGGGGACCTGGAAGATCAAATCACAATCCATGCTCGTTGGTAAGTTGGATACAATATTTTCTTGGTGAGAGTAGACAGAGGCATGTGGAGTGGTCACTTTCTGACTGGACGTCTGTGGGCAATGGTGTTTCACAAGGATCAGTGCTGCGATGTCTGTGTGTAATTTATATCTGTGATTCAGATGGAAAGGTCAGCAGTTTGAGTGGTAATTTTGCAGACGACATTTGGAAAGGCATGTAATGATTAGGGATAGTTAGGGGAATTGTGGACAGTGAGGAAGAGTGTTCAAGGTTGCAGCACTATGTCGATCAGCTGGAACGTTGGGCAGAGATGTGGCAAATTGAATTTCATCGGGACAAGTGTGAAGTGATGCATTTATGAAGTCAAATGGAAGAGAGAAGTGCACTAATTGACTAGTTGGAAACATTGATAAACAGAGAGACATTGGAAGCAAATCCATAGCTCCCTAAAAATAACAACCCAACAGGATGTGGTGGGAGAGGGGGTGGATGGTATGCTTACCTTTATTGGGCACAGTATTGAGTACAGACGTTTGCATGTCATGTTGTGACTGAATGAGACTTCATTTGGCCATGTTTGGAAGGTTGCGTGTCGTTCTCATCGCCACGCTACAGGAAGGATGTGGAGGTTTTGGGGAGGTTGCAACAGAGGGTTGGAAGAATATGGCCTGGATGTGAATGTGTTTACTGTAAGGAGGTTGGATGCAGTTGGATTGTTTTGCGTGAGTATCGGAGACTGAGGGGTGACCAGATACTGGTATACAGCATTAGGAGAGGCGTGAATAGTGTGGATAGTTGGAATCCTCCTTCCTATGTCGAAATGTAAAATACTAGGGCGCATCTGTTTAAGGTGAGAGTGAGAAGTTTTAAATGAGATGAATGAGGCCAGTTGTCTTTATCGAGAGGGTAGAAGCTGCTCAGGAGGTGGGAGAGGTAGCAACGAGAGCAAACATTTGAAGGGCATTTAGACAGAAACATCAACAGGCAGAGAATAGAGGGATATCGCCCATGTGCAGGCAGATGGGATTAGTTTAGAATAGCATCATGGTCAGCACAGCCATGGTGGGCCGAAGGGCCTATTACTCTGCTGTTCTGTTCGATTTTCTAACTTAACGACATCGAACCTGTCAAAGCCCCTCCGAATCCTGGATGTTTCATTCAATTTCTCTCCCATTCTTCAAAACCCAATAGGTTCAAGGGCAATCTACTCCACCTCCTCTCATTGGAATATCCCGCCATCTCCAGGATCAGCCGAGTGAAGCTTCCCTGGCCTGCCTCCAATACAAGAATGTCTTTCCTTAGGGCACGCATACTGTTCATTATCATCTAGGTGTGGTCTGACTTGTACCTTGCATCGTTATAGCAAGACCTCCCCATCACTTCGTTTTGCTCACTGGTTGCTCATCTCTGAGTACTGATACGAGAGCAATATGAGGCTAAACCCATTCTTCCAACATGACTGTGTGATCCTGAAGTCTTGCAGCACTCTGGTGATATCACTCAGTCTCTCTCCATATGGTATCCCTCACTGTGTGGGACTAATTGCTACCTCTGTCAGTGCCTCCCGCTCTTCAAGTTACTCCAGATCCTGAGCCAACAGAATTCTCCACTCCAGAGAGACGCAACAGCACAGGCCAGGGATGGAGACTGGGATTTTCCAGATCTCTGTGGGGCTCATTTCCATTCTCCATGTGTAACCCTCACTGCATCAGTCTAATTTTCTATTATGTCTATTTCTCTGTCTCCTGTAGGTATTTAGAAAGTTCCTGACTCAATAGACATCCCAATTTCTGGGGTCTCGTCATTGAAGATGGTTGGTCAGCCAGAGAGACAAAGGGCAGGGAGATGTGGAGTCTTCAATAAATCCTGCAGTGAGGTAAGATCACTCAGAGTGCACAGAGCAGAGAGCAATGAGAGGGCTCCAAACATCGCTAATAGGACATGATATAGATACAGTACTGGAGGGGGAGCACAGTACAATACAGACACATCCCAGACTCAATCACCACCTCTACTTTAATTTACGTTGCACAGAAACAGACTGGGGAGTTCATAGTTATCAATCCAGGCCTGTGCTGTCTTAGTGAGCATCAGGACAACAGAGGGGAAAGCAGGCCTCCAACGATAGTTTGGGAATGCTGCCTGGGATCTTTCTGTTCTGTGTTCTCCCTCCATTACTGTGCTAAGACTCACTACTCTGCATCTCTGTGCCTATGGCATGGCTTGTGCACCAGCGTCTTCAGTAATTTTTAACTCCTACAACAGTTCCTGTCCCTGTAATTACTTCCCTTCCTGACTGTCCTCCACATATTTGAAACATAATGCATTCCAGACTACCATCCCTATCGCTGTAACTTGCTTCAGTGTCTACAACATGCTTTATTTCGGTACTGTAATCCTCTTTAGCTGGATACAGAGTGATACAGCACGGAAAAAGAACCTGTGGTACAACTCCTCAATGCTCTCCATGTTTCCTATAATGAATGAGTCTCATTTGCCTGAGTTCGGCCCTTAGCTCTTCAAACCTTCTCCCCTCCATGTACCTGCCCAAATGTCTTTTCCATGTTGTAATTGTTCTTGTTTCTCCATGTGCCCCTGGCAGTCTGTTCTGTCTGTGCACCATCCTCTGTGGATAATGTTGCCCCTCAGCTCCCTCTTTAAATCTTTGCTCTCTCACTTCCCGTTTGTACTCTCGAGTGTTGGACTCCCTTACCCTTGGCTGTTCACCATTCTTAGGCCCAATCCTTGTGGCAATCCACTGGTCACAGACCTCCAGTCTGATAAGCAAACCTCCACCACCACCTTCTACCTTTGAGCCAGTTCTGTATCCAAATAGCTAGTTCTCCCTGTATTCCATGAGATAGAATCTTGTTAATCAGTCTCCCATGGGGAACCTTGTCGAATGCCTTACTGAAGTCCATATAGATCACATCTACAATCCTCAGCCCTCTTCAATCCTCTTTGATACTTCTTCAAAAAACTCAATCAAGTTTGTGAGACATGATTTACCAATCACAAATCTCTATCTCTAATCAGTCCTTGCTTTTCCAAATACATGTACACCCTGTCCCTCAGGATTCCCTCCAATAACTTGCCCACCACTGATGTCAGGCTCACTGCTCTATAATTCCCTGGCTTGTCCTTACCACTCTTAAACAGTGGCACCACGTTAGCCGACCTCCAGTCTTCCGGCACCTCATCTGTGACTATCGACGATACACATATCTCAACAAAAGGCCCAGTGATCACTTCTCTAGCTTCCCACACAGTTTGAGTGTACACCTGATCAGGTCCTGGGAATTTATCCACCTTTATGCATTTCAAGACATCCAGCACTTGCTCCTCTGTAATATGGACATTTTGCAAGGTTTCACCATCTATTTCCCTACATTCTATATCTTCCATATCATTTTCCCCAGCAAAAGCTGATGCAAAATATTCGTTTACTGTCTCTGTCTTTTAAACGTTGTAATTGTAACCACATCCACCCTTCCTCAGGAAGTTCATGCCACAATCAAAACACCCTCTGGGTAACAATTTGCCCCCATGTCTTTTTTTTTGAACATCTCTCTCTTCTAACCTTAAAAATCTGGTCCCTCCTCTTGAGACTCCCCCATCCTACGGTAAAGACAACTACTATTCAATAGATCTATATCACATTTTTTTATAATAAACTCTTATCATATCACATCTAAAACTCCAGGCTCCAGTGAAAAAAGACTCAGCCTATCCAGCCATTTTTCAGAACTCAAGCCTTCCATATCCAACAATGTCCTGGTAAATCTCTGCTGAACACCCTGCAGCTTAATAATATCCTCCCTATAACTGTGCGACCAGAACTCGACAGAGTAGTGCAGAAGAGGCCTCAAAAATGTCTGCACAATCTCAACATGACGTCCCAAATCCTCCACTCAATAGACTGAGCAATAGTCAGGCATGCCAAGCACTGTCTTATCCATCCTGTGATGCAAGCTTCAAGATTTATGTACCTGAACCCGGAGGTCCCTCCGCTCTAAAACACTAACCGAGGCCCGAACATTAATTGTATAAGCTCTACCCTTGTTTGTTTTACCAAGTGCACTACCTCGCATTTTTTCAGATTGAGTACCATCTACAGTTTTTCAGCCCATTCACCCATTTCATCAAGGTCGCTTTGTAATCTCAAAAACCCTCCTTCACTGCCCACTATGCCACCCTCCAGCCTGTCCAGCACATCACACATGGCTGTCAATGGTACAAATATCTTTGCTCGCGGCTCCACAATTTCTTCCCTCGCGTCGCACAATGTCCTGTGATGCACTTAATCAGGTCCTGGAGCTTTCCATTCCTTTGTGTTGTAAAATCTCCAGCACCACCTCTTCTAAAACATGCAGTCTTTTTAGAGATGGGCAGCATGGAAACAGACCCTTTGGTCCAACTCATCCATGCTGACCAGAAGATCTAAATAAATCCATCCCATTTACCAGCATTTGGCCCATGTACCTCTAAACCCTTTTTATTCATATACCCATCCAGATACCTTTTAAATGTTGTCATAGTATCAGTATCTGCTACTTTCTCTCTCAACTCATTCCATATACACATCACCGTGTGCATAAAAAAGCTGTCCCTTCAACCTTAAACCTATGCCCTCTAGATTTAGACTCTCCAACTCTTGGGAAAAGACCTTGACTGTTTACCCAATCCATACCCCTCATGTTTATATAAACCTCTGTCAGATCACCACTCAGTCTCCGATGCTCCAGGGAAAATAACCCCAGCTTATTCAGCAACAATCCTGGCAACATCTTGTTAATCTTTTCTGAACATTTTCAACTTTCACAACATCCTTCCTATAGCGGGGATACTGGAATTGCAGAGAACTCCAAATGTGGTCTAACGTATGACTCTTGTTCCCTGAGTTCCCCAGTCTTTGTCCACAATAAGTTCTGGAGTAAAAAATGTGTTTACGGCCTTAGCCATATCATGCGGTTCCAGACACCAATGGTCTCATTGATCTTTAAGGGACACTATTTTGTCTCGAGTTACTCTTTTACTCTTGATATGTTTTATACAATCACTTTTGGATTCTCCTTATCATTCTCTGCTGAGGCTATTTCATGTACCCTTCCTGCATTCCTGATTTCTACCCAAAGTGTATTCCTGAAGTCCCTGTGATCCTTAGGGATTCCCTTGATCCAGCTGGCTATACCTGACATGTGCCCCCTTTTCCTTGACCAGATCCTCAATAGACAGCCAATGTTTTCTAATGCTGTCAGCATTGGCCTGCACATAAACAGGAAAATGCTGGTGGTGTTCGCTCAATTTATCTCAGTTTTAAAATATTCTCACTTGCCAGACTTCCCTTTCCCTGCAAATATACTCCCCAATCACCTTTTCAGAGTTCCAGGCTAATATTATCAAGATTAGTCTGGCCCCATTTTATAACTTGAACCTGTGGACCTGCCCTGTCCTTTTCCATCGCTATTTTCAAACTAATAGGCTTGGGTCACTTTGGCAAAATGCTTTCCCACTCACACCTCAGTCCCTTTCCCTACCTTGTTTCCCAAGGGGATGTCAGGTTTTCCCGCTTTCTCTTTTCAGGCCATTTACATATGGATTGGGAGTTTTCTGGAACACAATTACCAAATTCCTCCCTTGCAAACACTGAACACTGGCAGTCCATGTCTAGGTTTGGAAAGTTTAAAAACCCCAACCATAACAGGCCTATTATTATGATCGATATTTGAGATCTCCTGATATGTTTGTTCCTCAGTCTGCCACTGATTATTCGGGGTCATTAGGACAATCGTGTCAGAGTGATGACCCATTCTTATTTCTCAGTTCCACTAACATAGCGTCACTGGGTAATCCTACAGGAATATCCTCTCTCGGTACTGATGTAATGATTCATGCAATGAAAGCCCCACCACCACACGTCCTCTCTTGCCTCCCCTTCGATCCTTCCTGTAGCATCTCCACCTTGAAACACTATCACCCACCCTATCAATGTAAGCTCCTCCTGTATCTCCATCCATTTACCCATCTCTATAACCTTCTCCAGCTCTTACCCCTATCTGTTGAAACATCACTCTCCACTCGAACCCTCCCTACCGCAGGAACTTCCTCCTGTTTGTGCAATGCTCTCTTATCTGTGAAACTGTCTCCAAACAAACTTGCTACCCCAATCTCTCAAAAACCAATCCAGATTCCACAGCCTCCATGTCTAAATAACCCCCAGAACCTAAGCCTTCCTATATCTGTAAATATCTTTAGTCACGATGACCCTCCATATCTCTGTTTGTTTCGCCAGATGATACAAACCACTTTATCTCTGTAATCTGGTCAGTTCCCTAAAACAGTCACTGTCTGTGTAATCCAGCCCTGTCCTACAAGCATCCTTATCCCTGTAAATTTCTCTATCCCTCCCAACATTCCCAACTCCATGAATCCGTCAGCCCTACAACTCTCCATATTTCTGTAACCTCCTGTGGGCCTATGGTCATCCCTCCCTGTCAAACCACCTCCAGTTCCCATATCCCTCCCAATCTGGGTCCTCTGCTCCAGATCAGACCATTGCTGTCTCTGTAAACAGCTGCACTCCTGACAACCCTTCCCATTTGTATAACCTCGTTCAGACCCCATACTCTCCAGCCTCCTGAATCCTCTTCCTGCATTGCAACTAAAACCACATGTTTATGTAATATCCACCAGTGCTTACACCCTCCCCAACTCAGGAACCTCTTACAGTCCTAACAAAGCAATTAAACTGTGAAACCTCTCATTTCCCTACAATCCTCCCTCCCTCCCTCCTCAAATGCCTTCATCAACATGAAACCTCACAACTACTGAAGCCTCCTTTTGGTACTGCAACCCTCCTAATGTCTGCAAAATCCTCCTGTCCTGATATCCGTCCCTATCTCTGTAACACCTACCACCCTTCAGTGCCCTTCTGGGGAACATGGCAGAGGAGAGAAGATTTGTAGAGTCCAGGCCATGTTACGGAGGTAGAATTCTGGGGATTACAGATTTGGTCTAATGTCTGTGGTGTGCAGATTATTGACGAGGACCCTAAAGGCAGGATTTATGACTACTTGGAAAACCATAGTTAAATTAGTGACAGTCAGCATGGGTTTGTGTGGGGCAGGTCATGCCTCAAAAATCTTATTGAATTCTTTGAGGATATGACAGAATACGTTGATGGATCATTCAGAAAAGGATGATTGGGATACAGGGAAATCTGTCTGTCTGGATACAGGATTGGATGGCCCAGAGAAGACACAGGGTGGCAGCAGATGGACAGTATTGAGCCTAGAGCTCAGTGACCAGTGGTGTTCTGTAACAATCGGCTCTGGGACTTTGCTCTTTGTGATTTTTGTAAATGACTTGGATGTGAATGTTAGAGAGTGGGTTAGTAAGTTTGCCAATCACATGAAGGTTGGTGGAGTAGTGGGTAATGTGGAGGGCTGTTGTAGGTTGCAATGGGAGATTGACAGGACGCAGAGCTGGGCTGGAAGTGGCAGATGGAGTCCAATCTGGAAAAGTGTGTAGTGATTCATCCTGGAAGGTCGAATTTGAATACAGAATATGGGGTGAAAGGCAGAATACTTGGCAGTGCGGAGGAACAGAGAGATCATGGGGTCCGTGTCCATAGATCCCTCAAAATCGCCACGCACGTTGGTAGGGTTGTTAAAAAGGCATATGTTGTGTTGGCTCCCCTTACAAGGGGATTGATTTTAAGAGCCGGAAGGTTTTACTGCATGTTTATAGCGTCCTGGTGAGACCACACTTGGAATATTGTGTTCAGTTCTGGTCCCCTGTTTACAGGAAGGATGTGCAAGTTTTAGAGAGTGTACACAGGAGATGTACCAGAATGCTGCCTGGAATGGAAGGCAGTTCTTACTAAGAAAGTTTGAGGGAGCTAAGGCTTTTCTCATGGGAGTGAAGAAGGGGGTAAGGTGAACTGGTAGAGGTGAACAAGGTGATGGAGAAAGTGAGGTCCGCAGATGCTGGAGATCAGAGCTGAAAATGTGTTGCTGGAACAGCGCAGCAGATCGGGCAGCATCCAGGGAACAGGAGAATCGACGTTTCGGGCATAAGCCCTTCTTCTGGAATCCTGAAGAAAGTCTTATGCCCGAAATGTCGATTCTCCTGTTCCGTGAACAAGGTGATGCGAAGCACAGAGTGAGTGAATAGTGAGAGACTTTTCCTCCTATGGAATAAATGGCTATTACAAGGCGGCATAATTTTAAGGTGATTGGAGGATGGATAAGAGCATAGAGAATGGTAGGTGGTTGGAATGCACTGTCAAAGGTGGTAGTAAAATTAGATACTTTCGAAACATTTAATAGACTCTTGGATAGACACATGGATAATAGTAAAATGAAGGGTATGTCGGTTAGTTTGATCTTACAGTTGGATAAAACATAGGCTTGAAGTCATGGCCGAAGGGTCTTGGGCTGAACTGTTCTGTGTTCTATGTTCTGTCTGATAAACTGGGTAATAAGCTCAGATCATTGCAAAAAGGATATGGCATTCAGGAGGAACGAGGGAACTGGATACAAAATTGGCCTGATGGTATGAGACAGAGGGTGATGGGATACATGTTGTTTTTTCTGACTGGATGCATGTGACCAGCGGTGTAGTGGGTCCCCTGTTGTTTGTTATTTGGATAAATGGTTTGGATGGGAATATTGGTTTCCTGGTAAGTAAGGTTTTTGGTGGTAAAGTGGACAGTGAAGAAGGTATCTGTGATTCAACAGGATGAACAGTACTGCTGGGATAGTGGGCTGAAGAATAGCAGATGGAGTTTAATTAAATAAATGTGAAGTGTTCCGTTTTGGTGAAACAAACCAGGGTGGGAATTGTACAGTTAATGCTCGGCCCCTGGGTATTGTTGTCAGTCAGTGACCCAGTGACCCATGTACACAGTTCTTTGAATGTGGTGTCACAGGTAGACAGGCTGGTGAAGCAGGTGTTTGGGGTGGTTACCTTCATTGGGTAGAGCATTGAGAGTAAGAGTTGGGATGTCATGTTGTGGCTGTAAAAGACATTGGTGGGGCCACCATTAAAACGTTGTTGATCAGTAGGAAGAACTCATCTAGTTCACTAACCTCCTTTAGGGAAGGACATCAAATATTCTAAACTGGTCTGGCCGACATGTGACTCCAGACCCACAGCAATATGGCTGACTCTGAGCTACCCTCTGGGTAATTAGCACGGCGTCAAAGAATGTTAGTCCAGGCAGTGACACCCACATCCCATGAATGAATATATAAAAATACCTATGTCCCTCCGTACCTCTGCAAACTCCTCCAGCGGCAGCAATCCGTCCTGGCTTTGTAACACCCTGACCACTCTCTGTAACACTCTGACCACCTCCAGCACCTTCACCTCTCCCTGTTCCTATCATGTCAATGAACCCTGACCGTGGCTCCCCTTCCCACAGCCCTCCTCCTGCGAGCAGACCCATTACAATCCATTAACATTTACTCCTAAAACACACTCTCATTTCAGGATTTTAAGTACTTTTTGGTGATCTTCTCAGCCTCATGACCTAGTATGATCCCTTTTGTCCTGAGTAAGGGATCAGTGGGAATTTCTTGCTGAGGTTTTTACTGTTTCAATCGAATGACCTTCTGTTGTGATTTACCATGTTCCTTCAAATGTCTTCCACTGTTCATTGACAGGCACATATTTCAGTCTGTTTAGCCTGTTTACCTTGGTCAGTTCTCCTCTCAAACTCATATAATTGGCTATTTTTTGTTTCTAGTTGTAGCTTGTCCTTTCTGTGATTCACTTTAAAACTTTATATTTCTTTAAACTGCACTTTATCACAATTTCCCGAAGGATCTCTGCAGGTGACATTACTCATTCACTAAGTTTCATTACACGGCCGCTCTGCGATAGTTATGTCCCTTAACAGTTGCACAATGTGGTTTTCAAAGAAACACTGAAAAAAAGTGTCCGAAATCCTCTTCCAATATCAATGCTGCCCGTGTGATTGTCTCAGATTATACAAGTATTGAAGTTTTGCAAAATTATCACAATGCCCTTGTTAAAAAATGTCAATGAGTTCCTGTGTAATGCAGTGATGAGCAATGGAATGCTGTTCGGTTGCTAAAACTGTTCTGTTACTTTTGTCCTTGGCAAGTAGTAGCCAGAATTTATATTCAGACTGACTCTACTTCATCATCTGAGGCCAAATGCTTTCTCTGCAATGCCTTTGTTATCCATTATTGTTTGTGTTGTCCGTTTTGCCTGAGTTTGCACAAGATTGTGAATCACTGAGTATTTTTGTTCATCCTGTATTCATGTCTCCCAGCTGTCTAAATCTCTTTTATCTCTGTGTCTCAAATCCATTTTCCTTATTACAGCGACCTTGTCCCTTCAAAATAAAACACAACTTACTCTTTCCCACAATTTTCTGTCACAAATCTATTCGCTGATGTACAATTTTAGTTTAACTCTGTCCTATCCTGTTCCGTTCTGTTTGTCTTCAGCCACATTCCCATACTGTTCCGCTGCTCCACGTTTTCTCTCTGGATTTAGAAAGCTCCTTTCACCTGAAGCCTGTCCCTGCATCCTCTCTGTCAGTTGAAAGCCCTGTCCATAAGGAGAAAGTGAGGTCTGCAGATGCTGGAGATCAGAGCTGAAAATGTGTTGCTGGAGAAGCGCAGCAGGTCAGGCAGCATCAGGGAACAGGAGAATCGACGTTTAGGGCATAAGATTTCTGAAGAAGGGCTTATGCCTGAAACGTTGATTCTCCTGTTCCCTGGATGCTGCCTGACCTGCTGCGCTTCTCCAGCAACACATTTTCAGCCCTGTCCATAAACCTACTGACATGATCGGCCAGGACACTGATCCCAGAACATTTCCAGTGGGACCATCCTAATGGATTATTTATTAAATCAGGCATGGGATGTGGGTGTCTCTGGCTGACCAGCCTTTCTAGCCCAGCCCTAGTTGCCCTTGATCTGAGTTGCTTGCTCAGCCATTTCAGAGGGTCTTTGAGAGGCAAACACTTTGCTGTGGGGATGTCGTGCAGACCACGTCAGGATGGGCAGATGTCTTTCTCGAAAGGACAAGTTTTTGGGTTTATTTGTACATCAGCAATGGTCTCATACTTATTTGTGGTTTGTTAATTACTATTTTTAAAATTATTGATTTCAAATTCCACCATTTCAGATGGTGGGATTCCAACCTGCCTCCTTGAACATTAGCTGAGGTTTGGGATACATGCTCTAGCAATAATACCACTCGGCCATCACTTCGCCTGCTCACACGTTGCTCATTCCTGACTTATACCAGTGCATGATGAAGCGAAACCTGTTCTTCCAACATAATTATGTGATCCTGATATCTTCCAGTACTCTGGTGATATCACTTACTATCTCTCTCTCTCTCTGTCTGTCTCTCTCTGTCTCTCTCTCTCTGTCTCTCTCTCTCTGTCTCTCTCTCTCTCTCTGTCTCTCTCTCTCTGTCTCTCTCTATTTCTCTGTCTCTCTCTATTTCTCTGTCTCCTGGAGGTACTCAGGAAGGTCCTGACTCAGTAGACTGCCCAACTGCTGGGTGTCTCGTCCATCACCACATTGAAAATGGTTGGTCAGCCAGAGAGACAAAGGGCAGGGAGATCTGGAACCTTCAATTTATCCTGCAGTGAGGTAAGATCACTCACAGTGCACAGAGCAGAGAGCAATGAGAGGGCTCCAAATATCGGCTAACAGGACATGACACAGATACAGTGCTCGATGGGGAGCACAGTTCACACATACCACACGCTCAATCACCACTCCTGCTGTAAGTTCTGTTGTACTAAGACTCACTACTCTGTAATACTGTATCTATGGCATGGCTTATTCAGCAGTGTCTTCAATAATTTGTAACTCCTATAACAGTTCCTATCTCTGTAATCTCCTCCTAGCCCGATTTTCCCTCCACATATTTGAAATGTACTGAATTCCGGACTACCATCACTATCGCTGTAAATTGCTTCAGTGTCCACAACATGCCTTATCTCGGTAGTCTCCTCCTCCAGTAACTGGAGACCGAGCCATGCAGCACGGAAACTTTTCCTTTAACCAAACTAGTCCATGCTGACCAGTGTCCATGAACGAGTCGCGTTTCCCTGCATTTGACCCGTATCCCTTCAAACTTCTCCTCCCCCCCCAAATTGAACATTTCTCTACCACTTCCCCTGAACATTTATTCCATAACTGCACCATCCTCTGTGTGGAAGCTTTTCTCCTAAAATTGCTTTTATGTCTTTCGTCTCCCATCTCATATTTATGCCCACTGGAACACAGAACATGACAGCGCATTACAGGCCTTCGGCCTTCGATTTTGCACCAACGTGTGGAACCAATCTGAAGCCCAAGTAACCAACACTATTCCAATTCTTGTCCATATGTTTATCCAATGACCGTTTAAATCCCCTTCAAATTGGCGAGTCTACCACTGTTGCAGGCTATGCATTCCATGCCCCGGCTAATCTGAGTAAAAAACCTACCTCTGGCATCTGTCCCATATCTATTTATTCATGTTAATATCTACCTCAATGTAAAGCTATCTCCCCTTGTGGTAGGCATCGCCATCCAAGAGAAAAGGCTCTCACTGTCCAACCCATCTCACCTGCTGATTATCTTATATGTCTCAATTAATTGACCTCAAACACATTCTTTTGAACAAAAACAGCTTAAAGTCCCTCAGCCTTTCCTCATAAGACCTTCCTTCCATACCGGGTAACTTCCTAGTAAATCTCCTCTGAATCATTTCTAAACTTACACATCCATCCGGTAATGCAGTGTGAACAAATGTGGCCACACTCAGAAGTTTGTATAGCTGCAGCATGATCTAATGGTTCAGAAACTCAATCCCTCTACCAAGACAAGCTCACACACTGAATGCCTTCTTAAAAAATCCATAAACCTAGGTGGAAACTTTTAATGATCTCTGTACATGGACATAGAGATCTCTCTGTTCATCTACACTACCAACAATCTTACCATTATCCTAGTACCCTTTTTTCCTGTTACTCCCTCCAGAGTGAATCGCCTCACACCTTTCCATATTAAATTCCATTTGCGAGCTTTCAGTCCAGCTGTGCAGCTTATCTGAACTTTTCTGTAACCTACAACACCCTTCGTCACTATCCACAACTCTACCGACCTTAGTGTCTTCTGCAAATTTATTAACCCATCCTTCAATGCCCTCATTTAGGCCATTTATTTATTTGACAGCAACAGTGGATCCAAAACACATCCTGGAAGTACCCACCAGTAACAGAACTCCAGGATCGATATTTCCCATCAACCACTACCCTCTGCCTTCTTTCAGTGCGCCAATTTCTGATCCAAACTGCAAAATCACCCACAATCCCATGCCTCCGTATTATCGACAATCGCCTACCACGGGGAATCTTAAACAAAAGCCTGACTGAAATACATATACACCACATCAAGTGCTTTACCCTCATCCATCTCTTTGTTTACCTTCTTAAAGAACTCAATAAGGTTTGTGAGGGCACGACCTGCCCCTCATAAAACCGTTTTGACTATCCCTAATCAACTAACTCATCTCCAGATGATTATAAATCCTATCCCCTACAAGCCTTTCCAACAGTTTACCCAGAATCAAAGTAAAGCTCACGGGTCTATAACTACCAGGATTTCTCCACTCCCCTGCTTGGGGTGGCATGATGGCACTGCTTCCTCACAGCACCAGAAACCCGGGTTCAATTCCTGCCTCAGCCAACTGTCTGTGTGGGTTTCCTACGGGTGTTCCAGTTTCCTCCCACAGTCCAAAATGTGCAGGTTAGGTGAATTGGCTATGCTAAATTGCCCATAGTGTTAGGTGAAGGGGTAAATGTATATAAACATGTTTATATAAATGTCTGTAGGTTCACCCCTCAGTCTCCGATGCTCCAGGGAAAATTGCCCCAACCTATTCAGCAACAACCCTGGAAACCTCTTATTAATCTTTTCCAAACCCTTTCAAGTTCACAACATCCTTCTGACAGCAGGGAGACTAGAATTGCACAGAGTACTCCAATTGTGTTGTAATGTAGTAATCTGAGTTCCCCAATCTTGGTGCACAGTAAGTCCTAGAATGAACAAATTGTTTAGGATCTTAGCCATATCCAGAAGTCATGCACATCGACGGCTTCATTGATCTTTAAGGGCCCCTACATTGTCCCAAGTTAATCGTTTACTCTTATTGTATCTATATTATCTAAAATCAGTTTTGGATTTTACTCATCATTCTTTGCCGAGGCGATTTCATGTCCTCTTTTTGCATTCCTGATTTCCATCCTACAGCCCCTGTGATCCTCAGGGATCCCGTTGATCCAGCTGGCTATACCTGACATGTGCCCCCTTTTCCTTGACTAGACCCTCAGTAGACAGCCAGTGTTTCTGAATGCTGTCAGTATTGACCTGCACATAAACAGGCACATGCTGGTGGTGATCGCTCAATTTATCTCATGTTTAAAATATTCTCACTTGCCAAACTTCCCTTTCCCTGCAAATAGACTCTCCAATCACCTTTTGAGAGTTCCTGGCTAATATTATCAAGATTAGTCTGGCCCCATTTTATAACTTGAACTTGTGGACCAGGCCTGTCCTTTTCCATCGCTGCCTCCAAACTAATAGAACTGTGGTCACTTTGGCAAAATGCTTTCCCACTAACACCTCCGTCCCTTTCCCGACCTTGTTTCCCAAAGGGAGGTCAGGTTTTGCCCAATTCTGTTTTCAGGCCATTTATATATTGATTGCAAGTTTACTGGAAATCAATTACCAAATTCCTCCCCTGCAAACGCTGAACACTGGCAGTCCTGGTCTAAGATGGAAAGTTAAAAAAAAACCCTACCATAACAGCCCTATTATTATGATTGACATTTGATATCTCCCGACATATTTGTTCCTCAGTTTGCCACTTGTTATTAGGGATTAGTAGGACAATCAAATCGAAGTGATGACCCATTCTTATTTCTCTGTTCCACTAACATAGCTTCACTGGGTGATCCCACAGGAATATCCTCTCTAAGTACTGCTGGGATGATTCATGCAATCAAAACCCATCACCACGCGTCCTCTCTTGCCTCCCCTTCGATGCTTCCTGCCGTCCCTCTACATTGAAACAATGAACTGCCAGTCCTGCCCCTCCCTCAGCTGTGTTTCTGTAATAACTATAATATCCCAGTCCCATGTTCTAATCCATGTCCTGAGTTCATCTTCCTTAGCTGTCAGGCCCCTTGCATTGAAATAAATGCAGTTTAATCATCAGTTTTTCCCCATTCCCTGCTATGTTTTTGCCTGCCTTATCACTTGAAATGGCTCTCTTTAACTTGTGAACCAGCCTCAATCTTCTTTCTGGCTTTACGACTGTTTAAGATACAATACCCTACCAGATTAGATTATATCCTCTCAAGCAGCTCCAGTAATTCGCCCCATCAGGATGTGGGTCCCCCTCCCGCTCCTAATTCAGGTGTCTTCCCCACCCGGTCCACCTGTGCTGACACCTTCAGGGATCTTTGGGTTGTCCACTCAGGTCCCTGTGTTCCTCACCATTCCACAAGGTCCAAGCATTCATTATGTCTGTCCTTCGCTTTTCGTACCTCCCACAGGGTATGACCTCACATTGATCAGAACTAAACTCTGCTCAGATTATCATCTGATCGTCATCAGACTGTAGCCTGAGACCATCCCCCTCACTGTGAACAACATCCCTCACCTTCCATGTCATCTGCAAACCGACTAATGATACCTTCTGCTTTCACATCGAAGTTATTATTCCCCAGAATAACCAGCGATCGTTTCTGCACAGATCCCTGTGGTACTCCCACTGGTGAAACAATTTCAAACACGAAAAAGATTATCCACCAATTTTGTATCCAAATTACCAACTTGTCTTGGATCCCATGGGCTCTTCCCTTTTGGACCAGCCTTCCATGTGGGAACTTGTCAAAGGCCTTAATGACTCCATGTAACCCACATCATCTGCACGGCCCCCTTCGGGGTTTGTAGACACCATTTCAAAAAACTAAGCTGTATTCCTCCTACAGTATCTTCCTCTACCAAATCCGTGATGACTAATCAGAGTTGATCCTTGCATTTGCAAGTCATCCTCAGGGGTTTCCAATAATTTCCCTCCCTCCTGCTGTCAGACTACCTGCTCTGTAATTACCTGGCCTATCCCTGCTGCTCTTCCTGAACAAATGAACCACATTACCGATCCTCCAGTCATTCGGCACTTCACCTGTTGCCAGCAAAGTATTAAAGATATCCACCAGGGCCCAGCAATCTCCTCTCTTACCTCCCATAGCAGCCTGGATACATTTCATTGGGCACTGGGGATTTCTCCACCTTTTTATGCCAGTGAAAATATTTAGTTCCTCCTCCTTATTGATCTTAAAATGTTATAGAACCTTACCATCCCGTCTGAAATCCCCGGCTACAATGTCTTTCTCCTGCATGAATACAGATGGGAAGTATTCATTGAAGACCTCACCTACTTCCTCTGGCTCCATGCACAGATTGTTTCTTTGGTTTTTAATAGGCCTCACCCTTTCCTCAGTTACCCTTTTATTCTAACTATCCTGACAAAGTGCCTTGTGGCTTTTCCTTCATAGTATCTGATAAGATTATTTCACAGCCATTTCTAAGGACCCCGTTGCACTCCCTATCCTTGTGAATGGCTTCACCTGGTTTTATTGCACTGTGTTTTCTTCATCAAACTCACGATATCGCCTGATCTGTATTCGCTGGACTTGCTGTCTTCACTACTCCCTCTTCATGAACACAATGGGATGGGGGTCCTATGAAATGAGTATCAGGCATTAGCTAAGAAGTTAAAAAGCAGACCTCAAGGGCAGTGATCTCTGGATTACTCCTAGTGCCACATGCCCCAGTGAGGATAGACATAGAAAGATAGGCCGGGGGGTGGATGTATGCCTGAGGAGGTGTTGGAGGGGGCAGGGTTTTCAGTTTTTGGATCATTGGGATCTCTTCTGGGGTAGAGGTGACCTGTATGGGGGGGCCGGGGGGGGAGTTGGGGTGGATGGGTTAGACTTGAACCAGAGGGGCACCAGTATCTCTGCGGGAAGATTTGCTCGTGTTAGCCTGGAAGGTTTAAACTAGTTTAGCAGGAGGTTGGGACTCTGACTAAGAAAGGGAACATCAAAAAGTCAGGGAAAATACATTAGCCATCGAGAGCAAGTTTCCTATTCAGGATGTCCAGAGGCACATACGAGGGAGGGAAAAGACTTCAGGTTTAAAGTTCATTTAGTTCAATAAATATTGATGTTCACATTGGATAACAGGATGGTTTAAAATGAAAGGAGGTTGATAAAACCTTGGGACATGATCAGATGTATCCCAGCGCTCCGTGAGAAGCTCGGGAGGAATTTACAGGGCACCTCACAGGAATATTTGTATCATCAACAGCCACTACAGACCAGTGAGACTGATGGAAGAGGGGGGTAAGTTGTTGGAGGAGATTCTGAGAGAAAGGATCATCATGCATTTGGAAAGGCAAGGATGGATCAGCGATGGTCAGCATGGCCTTGTGCACGGGAAACCATGTCTCACAAACTGGATTGAGTGCTTGTGGAGGTAGAAAAGTGATAGAGCAAGGCAGAGCAGTGGACGATGTCCACATTAACTTTAACAAGGCCTTTGACAAGGTTCTGCATGGCAGACTGGTTAATAAGTTTAGATCACACATAACCAGGGATCACTCACCAACTGGAAACAAAATTGGATTGACGGTAAGAGACAGAGCATGCTCATAGAGAGTTGCTGCTCAAACTGAAGGCCTGTGACCAACGGTGTGTCATGGGGTCCAGTGCTGGGTCACTGTTGTGCATCATTTATATGAATGGTTTGGATGATAATACAGGAGTCATGGTTGGCAAGTTTGTGAGTGAGACTGGAAGTGGTGGTAAAGTGGACAGTGAAGAGGATTATCTGAGAGTGGGCCAGTGAGTTTAGGAATAGCAAGTGGAGAAATACACAGTGTTGCACCAGAGCTGGACTTGTACAGTCAGAGACCCAGAGAAAAAGGGGAATCCAGGACAAAACAGCACAAGGAGCGCGCTGTCACACCAACGTCTCACCCATCCCCATTCCCATCCCACGGCCACCTTCTGCCCCAAGTGTGGAAGGTCACGTTGGCCTGTACAGCAACACACAGACTCCCCTGAGAGAGGGAGAGAGTCAGCCTGGTTTGTGACCCACCGCCAATGAGATGGTGAGATAGGGAAGTTGAATCCCCTTTCAGTTGTCCTACTGTCTTTGTTTCAAATTCCAATAATTCCCTGTCCAATGCCATGCCTCACAATGTAATGCTGTAATGGGGCCTTAACACTGCCCTTCACCTTCTGTGTTCTGACTCTTATTACCCAGAATTTGGTTTCCTAATGATTGATAATCTGAGGTCACATATAATCCCATTGTTATCCCTAACGATGAGAGTTCCCCATTCTCCTTCCCACTCTGCCTGACTTTCCACAATGTTGTGTAGCCGTGAATATTAATGCCCCACCTTTTGTTCACCCCTGTGACCACGTCTCCCTGATGGTGATTAGATAGAAATCACAGTCGCACCAGCATATCCCTTATTACAAATGCTTCGTGCATTCAAATTACGAAATAGTAATTTACTTTTAAATCACAAATTCCTGTCACAAACCTATCTGCTGATGTATAGTTTTAGTTAAACTTAGTCTCTTCCTGTTTCTTCCTGTTTTTCCTCAGCCTCAGCCCCATGTTTCAATATTTGATCATTTCTCCATGGAATTGGGAATTTCCTTTCAGATGAGCCCTGTCCCTCCTTGTCTGTGTCAGTTTAAAGCAGACTACATTGTCCTGGTCATATGATTGCCCAGGACACACACTGATCCCAGCACTGAACCATCTCAATAAAATAGCTGACTCCTCCCTGAGTACTGGTAGCAGTGCCCACTGCATCAGACCCACTTCTTCTGACACTATGGTTTGATCCTGAAATCTCTGGTGATATCACTCAGTCTGTCTCCATTTGGTATCCCTCACTGTGTGGGTCTAATTGCTGCTCCTATCAGCGTCTCTCACTCTTATAGCTCCTCCGGATCCAGAGCCAAAAGAATCCTCCAATCCGCAACAGTACGGACCAGGGATGGAGACTTGGATTTTTGTGATCTCTGCTGGACTCAGTGCTACTCGACATGAGTTATCCTCACTGCATCAGTCTAATTTCCCATTCTGTCTATTTATGTCTCATGCAGGTAATCAGGACGTTTCTAACTCCTGTCTCATCCATCACCTCATTGAAGACACTTGGTCAGTCAGAGAGAGATGGAGAGGGAGATCTGGAGCCTTCAGTAAATCCTACAGCCGGTAAGATCAATCATAGTAAACAGCACAGGGTGGAGGTAGTGGCCTTCGTTATTCAGACCTGGAACACAGGACAGAGTTATAATGTTGGGCGAGGAACAGCAACATTCTAGGCTTCATTCCCACCATATTGTGAGGGCCCTGCTGTCACGTCTGCTGTACTGGAACTCCCTGAGACTGCACAGGAGGTCCCAGGCATCAGTCTTGGTCATACTCTATTAGTGATCTCTGTAATATACTACAGTCACGATAATCCTTCCTCTATTTGGAATCTCCTCTAGTACACACAATGCTGTCTGTCTCTGTCAGGTTCTCCAATCCCTGACACCCTAATTCCTAAACTTGTCCAGTAGATACTAAATTCCTTCATCCCTGTAATTGCCGAGCCCTGTCTATCCCTGTAAGCTCCTCCGACCAATGCCACCCTCCATGTAAATGTGTTTTATCTCTAACCTCTCCATCCATCCCTATCTGGGTAAACTTCTCCAGCTCTTACAACCCTTCCTTACCTGTGAAAAAAATCGTAACCTCCTTATTGTTCTACTAATCTTCGATCTTAATCTATTTAAACCTCGCCCTCTCCCCACCAACCCTCCCAACCACAGGAACCTCTTTCATTTTGTGCAACCCTCCCCATTTGTGTAACTGTCTCCAGCCCAGTAACCTGGCATTCTCCATTGCCTTCCTATCTGTGCAGCGTCCAGAACCTAGAAGCCTTCTTATATCTGTAAACATCTGCAGTCACTACAACCTTCCATATCTCTGTCAATATACACAATAATCTCCTACTGAAGACTCCCTGTCTGTGCCTCTCAGTCTGCCTGCCTCTCCCTATATCCATCCCTATCCCTATCTCCAGAATCTAATCCAGCTCCCTCTACCTCTGTAAATTCCTCCAATCCGCAAACCCCTTTCTCCCATGAACATTACTGCCCAGATTTCGCTCTAAAATCCTCGAGTCCCTGTAAGCCTCCCTGTCTCTGTAACCTCTATCCATCCGTTCAACCCCCCCCCCCCCCCCCCACTACTGAGGAATGACACCCTACATTCGCCATAAGGCAGATGGAATGACAGTGAACAGATATGCTGGAACCGTCATTCTGGAGATGGAGCTGAAGAATGACCATCGCTGGGAAGGGAATATTGAAGGGTTGTTGGGATCTAGGCAGGATAGGCAAAAATCCAACAAGTTGTGAAGAAAGGATGAGGTTAATGCATTAATGAGAGAGCCACGTGGAACTGAAGATCAAAATTTGGAGTCTATTTGGATGGAGCTGGGAATGAACAAGCAGCTGCAGCAGTCATTGGCTGGAATTCCTTTAAAGGAATCAACCAGTGATGGGAATGTCAATATGGTTACAGTCAGGACACTGAATGTACTTGTAGCAAGGGCAGTACAGTAACTGTGTGTGACAGTGGTCTCCATCCCGACTGGATAACTAATGAGGATCAGGGCTGTAATGGATGGAATCCTGGATTGTATACGAGATGGTTTTCTATAACATCATATCAAGGAGCCAGCAACAAAATTGTCCATTGGATTTCAAATGCTGTGTAATAATAAATATCCAATCGTCCCATTTTAGAGGAGTTTTGTGAGGAAAGACCCATAGTGTGATAATGCAGATATTGAGTTTGAGTTAAGACCATAAGATGTCGGAGTAGAATGAGGCCATTTGGCCCATTGAGGATGCTCTGCCCTTCAATCAGATCATGACTGACCTGATACACTCCAACTCTACATTCCTGCCTTTTCCACAAAACCCTTGTTTCCCTGATCCATTAACATCTGACCATCTCTGCTGTCAATATTCTTAATGACCCAGCCTCGACAGCCCCCTGCAGTCAGGAATTCCCACAGATTCCCTACCCTCTGAGTGAAGACATTCCTCCTCATCTCCATCTTAAATGGGTGAGCTCTTGCTGGGATTTTCTGCCGTCTGGTTACACATTCTCACACAATTGAAACGAAAGGAAGTCACAAAGGTAATTATTGCAGAGGATATGAAAATTGGTGGAGTTGGGTGAATGAGCAAGGAGATCCAAGGTTGCAGGAGGTTACTGATCAGTTGGAAAGATGTGCAAAGAAATTGCAAATTAAGTGTAATCTGTACAAGTGTGAGGTCATGTCAAATTCAAGAAGAAAGTTAGGATACTGAGGGACATTGATATACAGAAGGATCTTGGTGCACTGAGTGGTAAGGTCCTAGGGAGTGTTACTGAACAAAGAGACCTTGGAGTCCAGGTTCATAGTTCCTTGAAAGTATAATCCCAGGTAAATAGGATAGTGAAGAAGGTGTTTATTCTCCTTGCGTTTACTGATCAGAGCACTGAGTAGAGGAGTTGGGAGGTCATGTTGTGGCTGTACAGGACATTGGATAAGCCATTTTTGGAATATTGCATGCAGTTCTTGTCTCCTCCCACCGGAAGGATGTTGTATAAATTGCAAGGTTTCAGAAAAGATTTACAAAGATGTTGCCAGGATTGGAAGATTTGAGCTAAAGGGAGAGGTTGAATGGGCTGAGGCTACTTGAGGCTGCGGGGTGACCATATAGAGATTTATACAATCATGAGAGGCATGGATAGGTTTACCAGACAAGGTCTTTTCCCTGAGGTAGTGGAGTCCAGCACCGGACGGCCTAGGTTCAGGGTGAGAAGGGAAGTAAATAAAAGGAACCTTCGGGGCAATTTTTTCAGGCAGAGGGTGATGCGTGAATGCAATGAACTGCTAGAGGAAGTGGTGGAGGCTGGTACTATTACTGCATCTAAAAGGCATCTGGATGGGTATCTGAACAGGAAGGGTTGAGGGCGATTTGGGCCAAGTGCTGGCAAGTGAGACAAAATTATGTTAGCGTATGTGGGCAGCGTGAACGAGATGGACTGAAGAGTCTATTTCTGTGCTGTACACCTCTACGACTAAATGTTTTGCACTGTTCCTTTCTACTTGTCTTCAGCCACATTCCCATGCTGTTCCAATGTGTCCCCTTTTCTCTTTGGATTTGGGAAGCTCCTTTCACCTGAACCCTGTCGCTGCCTCTTCTCTGTCAATTAAAGCACTGTCCATTTCCAGCCACAAACTTCACTGTTTCCCCTGTTTACCTTGGTCAATTCTCCCATCAAACACATGCTTGGTTGTGATTGTAGGGTGTGCTTTATGGTCAGTTTAAAAATCCATCATCTCGCTGAATTCCACTACACTACAATTTCCCAGAAGATATCTCAGTGTGACATTACTCCTTCACTCAGCTTCATCACCCAACGGTCGATCTGAGATAGTCACGTCCCTGGTCATTTACACAATGTGTTATTCAAAGAAACACTGACACAAACACTTGAAGAGGAGTTCGGAGAATATCATTTTTGACAAAGATTGAAGTCTCCCAAAATTATCACATTGCCTTTGCATTACACAGGAATTCACTGGAATGTGCAGCAGGGCTGAGCAATGAAATATTGTTCGGCAGCCTAACCACTGTTCTCTTGCTTGTGTTTTTGACACGAGTTACTCATAATCTGCATTCAGACTGATTCAGCTGCATCATCTGAGGCCACATGCTTTCTCTGTTATGCCTTTGTTACCCATTACTCTCAGGGTTACCCATCCTACACTCCCTGAGACCCCTCAAGGATGGGTACGATTGAATATTTATGTGCTGCCTTTTGCCTCTCCTCGAACCACATCTCCCTGGTGACTAAATCTTATTTATCTCGGTGTCACAAGTCTATTACCTTATTACAGATACATTGTTCATTCTAAAAAAACGAACACTGTAATTGACTTTTTCCCAGAATGTCCTGTCACAGCCTAATTCACTGATGTACAGTTTTAGTTAACCTCTGTCCCTTCCTGTTCCTTTCTGCTTGTCTTCAGCCACATTCCCATGCTGTTCCAATGTGTCCCCTTTTCTCTTTGGAATTGGGAAGCTCCTTTCACCTGAACCCTGTCGCTGCATCTTCTCTGTCAATTAAAGCACTGTCCATAAACCCACCGACATAATTTGCCAGGACACTGGTCCCAACGATGTTGTTTTCAATTCACTCAATGGGATGTTGCTGTTTCTGGCTGGCCAGCATTTCATGCCCCCCCCCCCCCCCCCCACCCCACCACCACCCCGAGCTGCCATTGAGCCAAGTGCCTTGTGAGACTATTAGACAAGGCAGCTTAGAGTCAACCCTATTGCTCTGGGTCTGGAGTCATATGTAGGTCAGACCAGCTGCCTATCGCAGATTTCGTTCTTGAAAGGATATTGAGCATTCAGATGGGTATCCCTGCCACTGTCATTAAATTCTGGATGAACAGTCTAGTGAGAATAACACTGCCCCACTGACAGCTCCCTCATCCCTGAGTACTGATCCCAGTGCACCATGAATCAAAACCCTTCTTCTTGACCGTGGTTTGATCCTGATACCTTCCTGCAATTTGATGCTATCACTCAGTCTCACTCCATGTGGTATCTGTCACTGTGAGAGTCTAATTGCTGCCAGTGACTGCAGCTTTTGTAGTTACTCCAGACCCTGAGCCAACAGAACTCTCCACTCCAGAGAGACGCAGCAGCACAGGCCATGGATGGAGACTGGGATATTCCAGACCTCTGTGGTACTCAGCGCCCTTCTCCCTGTGCAACCCTCACTGCATCAGTCTAATTTCCCATTCTGTCTATTTCTCCTGCAGGTACTCAGGATGTTCCTGACTCAATAAACCTCCCAATTGCTGGGTGTTTCATTCATCATCTCATTGAAAGCAATTAGTCAACCGGAGGACAGGGAGATCTAGTTTCTTCAATAAATCCTGCAGCGAGGTGAACAGAGCAGAGCGAATTTAAGGGATCGAAGTTTAGTCCAGAAGACATGACACTGATATAGTGTTGAAGGGTGAATATAGAGCATGATGGGCCCAGACGCAATCCACACACTCTTGTTTACTTTCATCACTGCTGTACTGAGTCTTCCTATGTCAATATAGGAAGTTGAGAGTTATCAATCCAGACCTGTGCTGTCTTAGTGAGGATCAGGACAACAGAGGGGAAAGCAGGCCTCCCTTAAGAAGGTCGTAATAAAACCTGGAGTCTTTCTGTTCTATATTCCCCCTCTCACACTGTCTCTTGTCATGTGATAGTCATACAGCAAGGAGACATACCTTTCGGTCCAACGCATCTGTGCCAGTGTCTTGAATGCTTGTAATTCCCAGAAAAGTTCCAATTTCTGTAACCTCCACCCCTCCCATAATCCTGCTGTTTATTTGAAACCTACTCCAATGCTGACGACTCTCCCGATGTATAATTTGCTCCAAACTCGGTAACTTGCCCAATCTCAGTAACCGCATCCTGCACTCAGTACAATAATCTCTATTTCTGTAGTTTTCCACAATAACTACAGTCCACCCTGTCTCTGTAAAATCCTCCAGCCTGGACCAAAATACCCACCTGTGTACCTTCCCCAAGCCCCAAGAGAACATGACATCACTGTAACCTTCTGCAGGCCAGATCCCATTCCTGTCTCCTGGCCTATAGCACCACATGACCTCTGTAACCATCTCCCATCCCGACCCAATTCCTTATCTGTGTAAACACCTCCAGACCCTTTTCCAGCTGCAGCAACACTTCCCATCTCAGTGTGCTCCTCCCTGCCCCTCGAACACCCTCTCTATGTGTAGCTCTGCAGTTTGGGTGGTTCAGTGGTGAGCACTGCTGCCTCACAGCGCCAGAGACGCAGATTCAATTCCAGCCTCGGGTGACTGTCTGTATGGAGTTGGCACATTGTCTCTGTGTCTTCATGGGTTTCCTCCCACAGTCCAAAGATGTGCAGGTCAGATAAATTGGCCATTCTAAACTGACCGAGCGTTAGGTGCGTCATTCAGAGGGAAGTGTGTCTGGGTGGATTACTCTTTGGAGAGTTGGTGTGGACGTGTTGGGCCGAAGTGCCATTTCCATATTGTAGGGAATCTAATAAAATCTAAACTCTCCCTCTGCGTTCCATATTAATGACCCTAAAAATGTCCCTCTAACAATTAAACAGCTCCAAACATCCCAAACTCTGTAAACTACGACAGCTCCAACATCCCTGTGTAATTGGTGTAACCTCTTCCTGAAAACCTCTCAACATGTGGAGACCCCACAATCCACCCTATCTGTGTAATCCAACAGGTCCCTGCATTACTCCCGATCTGTAGAACCCAATCCAATGCCTGTGACTCTCCCAATCCAGTTCCTGCAAGACTCACTGTCTGTGTAACAGTCTCCCCTCACTATCACTCACCCTGTCAATGTAAGCTCCTCTAGTATCTCCATCCATCTAATCATCTCCATAACCTTCTCCAGCTCTTGTACCCTATCCAGTAAATGCCACCCTCATCTATAACCCTCCCTACGGTAGGAACCGTTCCACAGATTCATCACCCTCTGGCTGAATAAATTCCCCCAGATCTCCATTCTAAAGGGTTGTTCCTTCCCTCTGAAGCTGTGCTCTTGAGCCCTGGTCTCTCCAGCAGTGAAAACATCTCCCCACCCCCTCCACTCCATCTAGGCCCCTCAGTATTCTGTAAGTTTGAATGAGATCCTGCCACCGCCAACTCTGAAAATTCATCAAGTACAGACTCAGAGACTTCACCAGCTTCTCATATGACAAACATTTCATCCTGGGCTCTTTCGTGTAAAATTAGTTCTTGTACCCACTCACATCCTTTGTCCAGACTGTTAATGTATAACATGTACAGTGTGGTCCCAACACTGACCCCTGCGGAGTTCCCCTCGTCACCAGTACCCATCGTGAAAACGACCCCTTTATACCTACTCTGTGTTCTGCTAATCAGCCAATCCTCTACCCATGCCAAGCATGTTGTTCTGAAACTGAAATTTTATTTCACAAACCCTGCTGGGTTTGTTTTCCTGTCTGGCTGTGGAAAAAGCAGTGTAGATAAAAGAGAGGAATGGTTTGTCGGGGTTTTCAGAAACCTTTCAACAAGGTCCCACTGAAGATGTGGATAAGCAAAATTGTCAAATGTGGGATTGGAGGGAATGTACTGGCATGGATTGGGAATTCTTTAACAGAAAACTAAGTGGGAATAAATGGATTAGTGCTTGACCCCCAACTATTCACAAAGGGATTCGATGCATTTGATAGATGAACAAAATCTACTGCTTCCATGTTTGTTGCTGACACAGAACGAGATGGGAATGTGGGATGTGTGGAGGAAGCAAAGGGGTCATGAACAGTCCATGAGTTTCCCTCGTACAAATTCACTGATGTGATGTGGCCATCACTTGCTTGGCCATCATTACCTTCCCATTTGTAATTCCCTGGAGAAGGTGGTGGGGAGCTGCCTTCCTCACCCATTGCGGTCCTTTAGGTGTAGGGACAGACACAGTGCTAGGAGGATGGAGCGTGGCTTGGAGGGCACCTTGGAAATGCTGATGTTACCATGCACCTGGAGCTCCTGTCCTTCCAGGGTATAGTTGCCCCGGGTTTGTGAAGTGCTGCTGAAGGGGCCTGCCTGAGTGACCTCAGTGCTGCTTGTAGATACTTTATTTATTTATTTATTTATTCACTCGTGGTCATGAGCATTGCTGGATGTATTGTTGATTTGGAGTTGGCCCTGAGAAGGTGGTGGTGAGCTGCCTTCCTGAACCACTGCACCAGCCATTGGAACTGTTGTTATCTGTGTCCCCTCCAGCAGGCGCTACATCACTCCACACATCTGTAACTGCATACAGACAATGCAGCTCTTCCTGTATATGTGACATCCTCCTCTGCTGACAACTCTTATTGTTCATCAGAATGTCTCACCACTTCCATTGCCATCTGTGCTAGTGATCTCTCAAATTTCTGTATTCTTGTTTAAACTTCTGATCACCCATAACCTCTTCCTTTCTAAATTTGTAACCCCTCAGTACCTGTAACTCTCCATATAACTGTATTCAATGACAGCACAGGTTCCCTTCCTTAAATCTCTGTGAATTACAGCGGCTGGTTGTGCTGCATTGGTACTTTTCATCCTCCTCATCCATCCTAGTTCTCCCAGCCCCTGCAATCCCACTATTTAGAATGCTCCCATTCTCTGTACCTCCTTATGTTCTGAGGGTCCTTGAACACCACGAGTGCTTCAAATATCTGTAACCCCCCCCCCCCCCCCCCCACCCCAGTTACTGCGAGTCTTCTAACTCTATAACATCCAACAGTCTCCAGTGCCAATCAACACTCCCTGGCTGTCAATTTGAATTTGTTGAAGTCTTCACATCTCAGTAAGCAGCTCACAAAAATCCCTTTAGACTCTACAAGGCTCCATCACCAACAAGCCGCCATCTCTCAACTTCTTTTGCTTCCCTCAGTGCCTACAACCCTCCCTGTATCTTCTAGTAACCTGCTTTAGACACTGCAGGTCTGCCTACCTCTCCAGATAACCTGTTCCATCCCTAACAGCTCCCTCAATCATTGTAACACCCTCTGATCTGTCTAATCCTCTTTTCCACTATCTTCCAGGCACAACGGCGATCCTGTGAGGGACCAGTGTGCAATGGGATGTTATACATCTCAACTGAGGCTTGAGGCCTACCATTACCTGGAAGTCACAAAGGGAGAGAACCTGTGAGAGAGCACCACAGAGCTGGAGAATATTAATCAGCAGCGAGGATCGAGGCCGACTGGGACTTGGAGTTGGAGAAACAGCAGAGCTGAAGGGGCGAAATCAGCAGCAAGTCACAGAGGGTGTGACCATGTGAGGGAGTTACTTGAAGCAGGAACATGAGGTTCACTCACGCCTGGGAGTTACAGAAGCACCAAAGTGAGAGGATATAAATCAGCACTGAGGATCAAGGCCTAGTCATACCTGGATATCACAGAGACAGTGAACCTGTGAAGGAGCAGAGTGGAGTGGGAGCTGAAAGATTACATGTCCCTGGGAGTCACTGAGACGGTGACGCTGTGAGGGAGCAGAGTGGAGTGGGAGCTGGAAGATTACACATCACTGGGAATCACAGAGACAGTGACCCTGTGAAGGAGCAGAGTGGAGTGAGAGCTGGAGGAGTACACGTCCCTGGGAGTCACAGAGACGGTGACCCTGTGAGGGAGCAGAGTGCAGTGGGAGCTGGAGGGTTACACGTACCTGGGAGTCACAGTGATAACTTCCTGCTGCTGGGACCTGCCTGCACTGAGTTTGAAACAAGTACAAGAGCCATCACAGAAAATGCTGTAAGTTCATTGGCTGATAAATTCGCTGTTATTAGCGATTGTCAGTTAATTGCTATAAGTTAGCAATTTTTTTCAACTTCTGAAATAAGGGTTGAACACAGAAATAAGAGGGAGAAGTAAAATTGTGAGCCAATATAATAAATTACCCTCAGTAAGCCACAGTTGAATAAGGGATTGAAGCATATTGTTATTTCCTGGATGTTAACTTAATTCTAAGTAATTAATTAAGTAACTCGAGACAAAATTTATTTTAGGCCATGTTTGTCAGATGTAAAATGTGTTCTGTTAATTGTGAAGTCATAGCCCCTGCTCGTGTCCTAGATGGACACCGGATCATGGAGCTCAGACAGTGGCTAGAGACACTATGGGACATCTGTGATGCTGTGATTAAGTGGAAAGCACACACACAGAGCAGATCACCCTACAGTCATGACGGCCTGGAAGAAGGAAGGGTCTGGGGTCTAGGCAATCGGAGAGAAACAGTCAGGGAATACAAGCATATCCTGGTGTCTCCCTCCCAATTCAATCTCCCAGTTTGGAAGCTGATGAAGATGTAGGCTGCTCAAGGGAGGGCAGTCAGAGCCATGTCTGTGGCCCCACAAGCAGCCTGACTGTACAGGAGGGGAGGGAGAAGGACGGAGGGGGATTGGTCACAGGGGAGTCAGGGAAGTGAAGAAGGTGTCAGCGTGTCTGTAATTCCAGGATAGTGGGGTTACGAATGTCACTGTGTCTGCAGAGCATTCGTCTGGGGGACAGTGAGCAGTCAAAGATCATGCCCATATTGGTAGGAATGACCTGGGTAGGAAGGGTGACGTGGTCTGGGAGTCAGAATTTAGGGAGCAAGTTGGATTGTTAGCAAGCCGGTCTGCAAATGTAGCAATCCCTGGAATACTCCCAGTGCCGTGTTCAAGTGAGAACAGGACTCAGAGTTTTAGGTAGATGAGAGTGTGACTGGAACGATGGTGCAGCAGGAAGGGCTTCAGATTCCTGGGATATTGGAACTGGTTCTGGGGAAGACAGCAACTGCACAAACTAGATGGGCTAACGTGACAGAGCTGGGACTGAATTTCTTACGGTTTTTTTTGGAGGGATTGTAAATAACTTGGTGTGTGCTTAGATCCAAAAAGAAATAGTATAGGAGAGTACCAGGATTCTCAAAATAATGGGAGATACAGTTGGTACTAACTTACAACAACACGATTAACAGTGGAAGACGGAGTGAGAAAGAAAGCCTTAATCTGAGGTCCTCTGCATGGACCTGAATACTGGGAGTGTGCGGAGTTACAGAAGCAGTTTGGTGTGTGGAAATCTGATGTACTGATTACCGAGAGCTGGCTCAAGGAATGGCAGGACAGGATATTAAATATTGCTCGGTATAAGGGATTCTGAAATGATAGAAAGGAAGGGAAAGGATGAAGGTAGAAGTATTGGTTTAGATTAGCGTTAGTTAAGGAGTCCAAGAGAAAGAGGATCCGTTCTAGGACAGAATGAATTTGGCTGGACCTACAGAACAAAAAGTGTACAATTAAACTGTGAGGTACAGTCTGTGAGCCAACAACCAAAGAAACGATGGAGAGAATAAATATGCAGAGTCATTTGAGAGCGAAGACAGTATTACAGATTAGTTATAATGAGAAACTTAATTTATTCAGGTATTGACTGGGTTACTGGTGGTGCAGCGTCCTGAGGGGCGAGTGTTCCTGGATTACATGGAGGAGAGCTCACTGCAGGAGTATGTGTCCAGCCGAAGAGAGCATGTACTGTTGGACCTGGTCCTTGGGGAAGAGGTGGGGTAAGTGGATCCATTGGGGAACGTTTTGGGGAGCAGCGATCATTTTATTGTAACGTTCAGGATGATGATAGAGAATGCTATGCAATAATTGAGAGTGAGAAACATTAGTTGACTGAGAGCAGCCTTCGATGGGGCAAGAATGAAGCTGGGAACTTTTCAACGAGGCCAGTGAAATGTTAACTTGAAACAGGGTGATCCAGCTCAGATGTAGCAGGGATTATGGAGATGGGGCTGCAGTGTGACCATGACTGGGAACTGGATAATTAAAGGTTTTCCCCATTTCTATAGGAAGGATAAATAGGCCAACGCAGTGACGTAGCATTGTGTATAAAGGATGGGATCAGTATTATTGTGATGCTAATCAATTCACATACTGCTTCTCCTTGCCCTCACCCTCATCTCTGCGTATTGATTCTATCAGATATTGGTAATCTTTGAAAACTTCAGAAAATAGCAGTTTCGACAAGATCAATCTGTCCACTGTCTGCATTGGACAAGAGGTAATGTTGTTTTTCTTTAAAGTCCTAGTTCTGTCTCCCCGGATCCTATAGGCCTTCAGCTGCAGATCCCGGCACCTTTTTAAAATGGTTTGAGATTTTCTGCCTCTACTCGGCTTCCATGTGTGACTCCCAGATCCCAACCATATTCTGGGTAAAATAACAACTTTCCTCACCACTTTTCTGATATTTCAGCCAATTACATTAAATATTCACCACTGGTAAAGCAGTTTACCAACAGGAACAAGATGTTATTTCCCTCTCTACCCAGGCCCCTGACAGCATGTGCATCCCAATCAAATCTCCTCTCAGCATCCTCCATTCCTATCTTTCCTCAGAACTGCACTTCCACTGTCACAGGGTAACGGATCTTTTAATTACCCTCTCCAGTCCAATTCAATCCTTCCATGTGATGGGGTGACCAGAACTGCACACCATCCTCAAGCTGTCACTGAACTCATTATTTATGCAGTTCCAGCATAGGTTTCCTGCTCTGAAATTCTGCATTTCGGCTGATAGAGGAAATTGTGCCATTTGCTACATTAACGAGATTGATGTTTCCAGCTACCTTCATTTATCTGCCCACACTGACCAGACTCTCATTTATTGTACATTTCTCTCTATTGCTGATGTCCCCAAATGCCTTGCCTTGCACTCCTCTGGGTTGTTTGCTCCGTTCACCTGGACCCCATGGTTTCTGTTTTTAAACAGTCTGCCATGGGATCTCTCGTCAAATCCAAAGAAGTCACATGCAGTTCCAAGTTACTGCCTCAGACCGATACAGTCAGATTAATTACACACGATCTTCCTTGCACAAATCCAGACCGACTGTCCTGGAGTCCCTGGACTTCCTCAGTGACCGTTTATCCACTGTCTCAGAATTCCAGCCGCGACCTATTAAATCTTGTTCCACATTAAACAAAGCTGCGGTGTTAGCCGTTCTCCAGGCCTCCAGCACCATCCCTGCATCCAGTGAGGATTGGATAATGTAGGTAACTATAAGGCAGGGATTTTCCCCCTGCTCCTTTTAACAGTCTGGAACATTGTGTTACCCCTTTTTAAGGATTTGAATCTCCTTTGTAAATCTCCGCTCCAAGTTTGTTGCTCCCAATTTTTCACACTGCATCCCTACTTTGATTCAGACAAACAGAGGCCTAACCCAAATTATGATTTGGTCAAGTCTCATTTTAGTCAGGATTTATGGAGGGTTTCTCTCCAAAAGGTGAAGTGCATTTTCTCATGATACCATCCCCAATCTGCCTCATTAACTACACTCCCTCCACACGTGATTATCTTCTCAACTGACACGAACACGATGATTTTCCCCTTCATCATAACAACTGCCCACTGCCTTGATATCCCAGAATGCACCAGCCTCCCTGTTCCAGGGGCCATTAGTAAAAAGTCATTACACTCTTAGATTGTCAATCTGAAACTGCCCAAGACATGGCATAGGGGGTAAAACTGGGACCTAACTTTGAGACCAAGCCGCTGAGGTTCTGCTGGATGGCATGGTGAACGAGAGGGACATTATCTTCCTCCAGGACTGGCAGGGGTAGCCATGATACTATACCCTGCCAGCTTCGTTGGTGGTTGACCCCTGTGTCAGTGAGGTGCCAGCCTGCTGGATGAATGCCCAGCAGTGTTGGAAGGAGGTCAGTGACCTTCTCCACTCCACCATGGCAAGTACCACCATCTGCACTTTGTGAGCTCGCCCTCACTGTCTCTCTGTTACTGCATCCACCTCCCACAAAGGCTCATGTTATCCCACTCTCACTGAATGCAGCACCTTCTCTCGGTCTGTACCAGCTGTTACAAACAATTCCACACTCTACACGAGAGCATAAAGAGCCAAGAGGGAGAGGGGGCTCCAAACATTCTGCTTCTCGCCCCCTCACGGGATGGATCCTGACCATAACAACCAGAAGAGGCTGACTGATTGTGTCCAAACTCCCAGATGGGGATCTGAGACTCCCCCTGACTCACTGTGCTGGGCACCGTGACCGTGACTGACTGTGGACAATGATATCAAGCTTCCTGGGTTTGTGTCTGTGCTAAACACCAAGACAATACAGCAGGCGGGTGAGCCTGGTAGCTCTGGCTGAGGGGAAACACTGCTGAGGGCAGGATAAGGCATTCTGTGAGCATTCAAGTCAGCTCAAAGTGAGTGTGTACAAACACGGAGTGAGCAGTCCAGAGGGACAATCCATGAGCTGGGTGTGTGTCCCTGAGCAGTGTCCTTGCAGCAGCATTGCAATGAGAGTTGTCAGTGCACCCTGAGCTGCAGCATTAAAGTACAGAAGCGTATTGTTAGGGGGTCGGAGATGTGCTGGGAATGCATGGTGAAGCTGGCATGTGTCAGATGTCAGCATTGGTGGGTGTGGAGTACATGCAGCTTCTGTTAATGCATTTTCCCCCAAGACGTTGGTGTTCAGGATAGAAGTCTGCAGGAGCGAGCGGCGAGATGGAGTCACCAGGTACCAGGTCTGACTTCCATGTCAAATTCTCTATATTGAGTTTCCCCACAGTGGGGGAGGAAATGAAGCTGCAAGTTGATGGTGGTTGGGGGGGTGGGGGGGCGGAATCCACAATAATGTGTGGCTGTTGATCATCAGTAATCATTCAGTGAGCATCTCGCCACTCCCGCGCTCAAATATTGTGTAAAAGAACAGTCCAGTACAGGAACAGGCCCTTCAGCCCAGCAAACCCACACTGACACATGATGCCTTTCTAAAGTTAAAACAAAAGTTTTTGCTCCGAAACCCTCTATATCATTCTGTTCCCTCCTTGCTATCTTGGCTTCTTCCCCTCTATCAGTGCGTTTCAGGCACCTTCACATTCTGTCCAAAACCAAAAAAAAGCTTACCTAACACATCTCCTGAACTTGCTCTCTTTTACCTAAAACCTACGGTCCTGAGAACTTGATATTTCTACTCTGGGGGGAAAAAAGCCTCTAACTGTCCTTCTATCTATGCCTCTGATAATTTTGTAAATATCTATCAGGTAGCCCCATAGTCAATGATGCCCAGGTGCACACAAACCATGTGTGTTCAATTTCTCCTTCTGGCTAATACCCTCCAAACCAGACAACATCCTTGGTAAAACGTTTTCATACCCTCTCCAACACTTCAACACCGTGTGGCAACCGGTACTGTACACAATATTCTAAATGTACCTCGAACTAAGTTTCCCTACAGCTGCAATATGGCCTGCTAATTTTCATACTGCATGCTCCGATGCATGTCTGCAAGTTAACCGTCAGTCTTCTGGATCACCCTATCAACCTGTGTTGCCACTTTCAGGGAATTGCATGGTGTACACCTTGATCCCTTCGGATGCTGATGCAATCAGTATTTTTCATCCATTTTATACTTCGCTCCTGCCTTAGACCTTGCAAAATGCACCACGTCACAATTGTCCATACAAAGTTACATTTGTGTTTTCTTTGTCCAAATCTGCAGCTGACCTATATCCTACTGTATTCTCTGGCAATCATCCTCACAATCTGCAACTCCGCCAATCAATTTACAGATCTCCAGTCACAAAAACACTGTTCCACCACTACTCTGTCTTCAGTGGCCAAGCAGTTCTCCCTCCATCTTACCGCTGATCCCAATTCCCTTCACCTTCTGTATGAGCCTGCCATAAGAAACTATATCAAAGGCCTTACTAAGGTCCAAACGGCCAACATCCAGCCCCACACTCTCATCAATCAATTTTGTCACTTCCTCAAAACATTCAATCAAGTTTGTGAAACATGATTTTCCCCATGCAACTGTGTTGCCTGTTGCTAATAAGTGCATACTAGAATACTGTTGGAGCTGCACTCATTCAGTCAAGTGATTATTCCATCATATTCCTGACTTGAACCTTGGAGAGTAGATTAGATTCCTTACAGTGTGGAAACAGGCCCTTCGGCCTAACCAGTCCACGTCAACACTCCGGAGAGTAACCCACACACACCCATTTCCTTATGACTAAAACAATTCGCAATTTAATGTGGCCAATTCACCTGAACTGCACATCTTTGGACTGTCTTAGGATACCCATGTAGACACAGCGGGAATGTGCACATTCCACACAGTCAGGTACCCAAGGCCAGAATTGAACTGAGGACCTTGGCGCTGTGAGGGAGCAGTGCTAAACATTTGATGGCTCCCGTAGACTGAGAGGTATGTTGGGTCATGACGGTTACTATACAGAGGGAGGTATGTCAGGCCGCGATGGTTAATGTACAGTGGGAGGTATGTCAGGCAGTAACGGTCACTGTACAGTGGGGGGGTATGTCAGGCCGTGACGGTTACTGTACATTGGGAGGTATGTCAGGCCGTGACGGTTACTGTACAGTGGGAGGTATGTCTGGCCGTGCTGGTTATTGTACAGTGGGAGGTATGTCGGGCCGTGATGGTTACTGTACAGTGGGAGGTATGTCGGGCCGTGATGGTTACTGTACAGTGGGAGGTATGTCGGGCCGTGATGGTTACTGTACAGTGGGAGGTATGTCAGGCCGTGATGATTACTGTACAGTGGGAGGTATGTCAGGGTGTGATGGTTACTGTACAGTGGGAGGTATGTCGGGCCGTGATGGTTACTGTACAGTGGGAGGTATGTCAGGCCGTGATGGTTACTGTACAGTGGGAGGTATGTCAGGCCGTGATGGTTACTGTACAGAGGGAGGTATGTCGGGCCGTGATGGTTACTGTACAGTGGGAGGTATGTCGGGCCGTGATGGTTACTGTACAGTGGGAGGTATGTCGGGCCGTGATGGTTATTGTACAGTGGGAGGTATGTCGGGCGGTGATGGTTACTGTACAGTGGGAGGTATGTCGGGCCGTGATGGTTACTGTACAGTGGGAGGTATGTCGGGCCGTGATGGTTATTGTACAGTGGGAGGTATGTCGGGCCGTGATGGTTATTGTACAGTGGGAGGTATGTCGGGCGGTGATGGTTACTGTACAGTGGGAGGTATGTCAGGCCGTGATGGTTACTGTACAGTGGGAGGTATGTCGAGCCGTGATGGTTACTGTACAGTGGGAGGTATGTCGAGCCGTGATGGTTACTGTACAGTGGGAGGTATGTCGGGCCGTGATGGTTACTGTACAGTGGGAGGTATGTCGGGCCGTGATGGTTACTGTACAGTGGGAGGTATGTCGGTCCAGGAAGTTGCAGACTGTATGAGTTGTACTGAATACGATGCTGCTGCCGCCGCCGATGGGCCATTGTGCCTCATGGATGCCTCATCATTAGTTGTTCAACCTTTTTAAAGTCTGTACCATTCAGTACATATCATTGTATGGAGGGTCTGCAAAATGTGAAGATAGCCCTTGCTCCCCATAAGGACTGTGTAGTGACCATCTTTACCGATGTATGAAATGGAGGGGTGTATCTGCAGCAGGCAGAAAGATTACAATTATAGGTTTCCCTTTTATTGGTTCCCGCAAAACCTGCTGCAGCGCAGTCTAGCAGCCACAGGATCCAGCACCGCATATGGATGTAAAATGGAGTAGTGTCGTTTAGATGGACTTCAGATTGGTTTCATAGGTTGGCCAAACATCGAGGGCTGAAGGGTCTGCACTGCAGTGGAATGTTTTATGTTCTTTCTGTGCACAACCCTGTCGAACTGCATATCCAGTGATTAAAAAACGTATGTAGCATACTATTCTTTCCATTTTAAATTGCCCTGTTCGCATTCATCAAATGCATGTAGTGTGGAAACAGCTCCTTGGAAGAGTAACTTGACCAGGCCCATTCTTCTACCCCCCGATATTGACCCCTCACTATTGTGCCTAACCTACACATCGGTGAACACAATGAGAAGATTAGCTTGGCTATTTCACCTATTCTGCATATCTTTGAACTGTGGGATGAAACAAATGCAGACGTGGCGACAATATGCAAACTCCACACAGAACTTTGCCTGAAGTTGGAATCGCCATGTGAAAATGTCATGCTAATCCCTGACCCACAGAACCATATCAGCAATCAGCATTCTCTTGCCCAAATGCAATAAGTTTTGTTGCTTTGCGTTGCATTTCATTCTGTCTGCCAGAAGGCGTGATGGTGACTATGGAAATATTGTTGTATTCCCCTCAAATCTCCACAACTACTGCTCCCATTCCTTTCTGTCTCCTAATTAATGTTATTTTCATTCTGTCCCTGGCTCATTAATCCAGGGGTTTTAATGAACAAGGTCTTTGTACATTCCATACTTTTTGTCCCCTCTATCTCTCTTTCCTGAGTGTGGTCATCTTCTTTAATTCATTAATGCGGCATGGGTGTAACTGGCTGGGCCAGTACATATTTCCCTTTCCGGATTGCCCATGAGAAGTTGTTGGTGAGCTGCCTTCTTGAACCATAGCAGTCCATATGTTGTAGTCTGCCAGTGCTTAGATCTGTCTAGTTTCATTTCTTTGAGACCTTGTCGTGATATAACTGAATGGATGGAATGGCCGTTTCAAAGGGCAGTTGAGAGTCAATCATATTGCTTTGGGTCTGGTGTCACATGTAGGCCTGACCACGTGAGGATAACAGATTTCCTTCCACGAAGGACACAAGTGGGCCAGATGTTTGTTTTTATTTAACAATTGACAATCTTTCGTTAGATTGTTAACCCAAATACTCCAATGAATTCAAATTCCATAATCTCATGAGGCGGGTCCAAGTCCAGGTTTGAGTCGTTAGCTGGGCCCATGGATTAATAGTCTGGAGATAATAGCCCTAGACCATCGCAATCCCAGTATCTACACTGGTAATGGTAGTGTTGCTGTTATTGTGACTGAGGTACAGAAAGTTTTTCAGTTACATTGTCAACTACTTCCATGGAGAACAGAACCAGTAGTATTTTAGCTCACGGGGACTGTGCAGAGCTGCAATGGTTTTTCAGCCAGGAATAGAAACTGAGGAGAAAAAATCATTTCTTAACTCTGAGTGGGTGTGGCGTGTATACAGAGATTTGACTTGTACCCGTCACTGGAAAGTGAGAGTAGGTTCTCTGGATTGTTTTCTTGGGTTTGTGTCATCAACTACTACAATGACTTAGGGAAATCTGAGGGTCTGGTGTCCCCACTCTGGACAAGGTTTTGGCACTGCAGTTTGGAGAGAGTCTGGGTCTACAGAGACTGCATAGGAAGGAGCAGGACACTACACTATCCTTTCTGAGATTTCCACAAATATTTCCCAATGTTGAATGGTTTCCATGTGCAAAGTGTGAATCCAGTTAATTTCAACAATGAGGAGGTCACAGAGCTGTGAAACCTGCTCCAGCATACCTGTAGTCTCACACCAGGGAGAGGACTACTCAAAATGCCCATCAACTGTTTTGATTCTGAAACTTTCCATGCAGGAGTGGGTGAAGCATCCGTTTGGCCAGAGTGCGATTCTCTCATGTACTCACAAGGTGACAGAGGCCATCTCCGTCCGGTGGTGAATATGTTGGTTCTGTCTCCACAGAGGAAGGAAGAGAAAATCTTCCCAAAATGCCTTATCCTTTCCAGTAAATGCACAAAGTTAGTCTTGTATAACTGAACAAATACTGGGGTAATAAAAATGCCTAAATATAAGAAACCCTCTAGGGACCACCGAAAGGGAAAATGGGATCCGTCCACTAAGTGGGGTATCATAGCAAGGCCACCCATTGGCATAGCCTCCGATTTTGAGAAATTAATTTTATAGCCTGAGAATGCATAAATGTATTAATAACTTGGATTAGGCAAGGTACAGACATCAGAGGATTACTGAGGAACAGAAGAACATCATCTGCATAAAAGGTAATTTTATGTTTACCTGTACCAATCCTCAGGGCTATTATATTAGGGTCAGCCCGTATAGCTTCTGCTAGTGGCTCAATTATTAGCGTAAATAACAATGGCGAGAGAGGACATCACTGACGGCAGCCCCTACCCACACTGAAGTTATCCGAGCCTAGTGCATTGGTAAACACAACTGGTTTGGGATCACTATACAATGTTGTGACCCATTTGGTTATCACCTTTCCAACGCCAAACCTCTCCAATGTGTAAAACAAATATGACCATTCAACCCTATTGAATGCCTTTTCCGCGTCTAATGAGACTACTACTCCTGGTATCTTTCCCTGATGGCAGGCTTGAATCAAAGCCCTTCAAATATTATTAGATGGTCTACAGCTCCTAATAAATCCCGTCTGATCCTCCTTTATGATATGTGGTAATACCCTTTCTAGCCTCAATGCTAACGTTTTAGAAAGGATTTCAAAATCTACATTTAGCAAGGATATTGGTCTGTATGATGCGCAATCTTCTGGGTGTTTTCCTTCTTTAAGGATAGGAGGGATATTTGACTCTTTCAATGAAGGCGGGAGAAAGCCCTGACTGTATGCGTAGTTATACATGTCCATAAGTGGACCAGCCAATATTCCTGTAAATTCTTTATAGAATTCAGCTTGAAAGCCATCTGGGCCAGGTGCCTTACCGCTCTGAAGTTGCCTGATTGCGTCAAGTATTTCTTGGATTGTTAGGGGACCGTTCAAGACCGATACCTGTTCCGGAGTTAGTTCCGGAATGGTCAAATTTTTTAAAAAATGATTGTATCCTCCTAGTCCTATCCTCACAATCCTGCGATTTATACAAATCAGAATAAAGTTTTCTAAAGATTGCGTTCATCCTTTTAGGATCATGAGTCAAATTACCCGTACTTTCCTTGATAGACGTGATAGTTTGAGGGCCCTTCTTTCTCTTTGCAAGAAATGTTAAATATCTACCCGGTTTATCGCCAAATTCATATAACATTTATTTTGCAAATACTTTTTCCCTCTTAGCCGTTTGGATAAGCGTGGTGTTTAGAGTTGTCCTAAGGGCCGTAATGCTTTGCAATTATATAATAGATGGTTTATCAAGGTATGCTGTTTCAGCCACTTTTAAGCGAACTTCGAGCAGACGCTGTTGTTCTCGATTAATTTCTTCTGGGTCGCTGAGTATGAGATGATCAAACCTCGCACGTAAGCTTTGATGGTCTCCCACATCATTGATGGGTTGCTAGCCGTACCTAAATTAATTTCTAAAAAAGTTTTAAATTCTTCAGAGAAGTACCTTACAAATTTACTATCTTTCATCCAGAAGTGGTCCACGCGCCAATACGGAGGGAATGTCTCATTGTTCCTCGCCATCAAGAGCCATCAATTTTGAGAAGGCTTCCGTTATAAATTTAAAAGGATGTGCTGGGGGGCAATACAAATTTAAAATCCATATTCCTCACCATTTATAAGGGCTTTAATCAGAATATATCGTCCAGATTCGTCTTTTGTCTGATTTAGGAGTTTGAAAGGCAAATTCTTCCGAATAACAATAACAACTCCCCTACTTTTTGAGTTAAAGAAGAGAAAAAGGCCTGATCAAATCCAAAACTGTTGTAATTTCAGGTGTTCTTTACTCAGTAAGTGTGTCTCCTGTAGGAAAGCTATGTCAACCCTTTCTTTCTTGAGATTTGATAATATTTTCTTCCTTTTGACTGGCGAATTACACCCCTTGACATTCCAGGTGCACCACTTAACCGACTTCTCAACCATAATTGTTCGGGTAAATCCGAGACCCCTCGGGAGGGGAAACCCTATCCAGAACATACCGAGCATAGAGCATATAAAATTCACAAAAATAAAGGTTTTCTAACACACTCACAACAGTATAATAAAAAACTATTTCGAGATTAAAAAAATATAAAACGTATTTAAACGGAGATTCTCCCCTTGGTTCCCAGGGGTTATCACTTCCTTTCCAAAAGTCCATAGTATCCTCTCCCAACCAGTGCCCCACTATTGATCCAGATGCTCCTCAATAGGATGAAGAACAATGGAAATATACTACAAAGCTAGAGTTAACAGTGAGCACCCTACCCCCATGCCCCCACCCACACCAACACCTGGATATATTTAGTAATGTTAATATATATATATAAGGGGGGGGGGGAGAAAATCGTTAAGTAGAGAACAAATAAATAAATCCCTCTCCCCACCCCCCAAGATAATATTAAACAGTAAGGTAAACAAAGGGTATGAATATATTTAAAAGGGGGGATATAAACCGGAATGGGGGGAAGGCAAATCAACATCAATTATCTGTTACAATTTATCTAAGAGAGTCCAAAAATTCTTGGCCTTTTCCGGCGATCTGAAGTTATACACCGATCCTTCATGGTTAAAGCGTAGCATCGCTGGGTAGCATAAGGATTACTGAATATTTAAGTTCCTTAAACACTTCTTCGCCTCATTGAATGCCTTCCTCTTTCGTACCAGAGCTGGGGAAAACTCCTGGAATAACATGATCTTGGATCCTTTATAGATCATGGTTTGGGGATCTTTTCCATGATTTCTAGAGGCTTCTAGGAGTATTTGTCTCTCCTTATAGCTCTGCAGCCGGAACAGGACCGGGCGGGGGCGCTGGTTCGAGCCAGGCCCGCATATTGCGACCCGGTAGGACCATTCTATCCTTATCCAGCGTCCAGATTTAAAAGCTGTGGCAGCCACTGTTCGAGAAACACTGTAGGCTGTCCTTCCTCTTCCCGTTCGGGAAGGCCCAGCAAACGAATATTTTTTCGACGACCTCCATTCCGGACCTGATCCACGGCCGATTGCGCTGTAGTTTCGGAGGTCGCGGCCTTTAGCTCCGCCCCTCAGACTCGTCGCTCGATTTCCTTAATGTCTGGGTCGTGCTTTTGCAGCGCGGCCGAGAATGAGTCCCATTGACTTCGGGATTCTTCAATAAAAGCGTCGATCTTCGCATCCAGTTTGAAGATGATTTCCACAAGGCTCGCCACCGTAGGTAAATCCCCCCGGGCGGCTTCGGATGCCTCTGCCGCAGCTGGAGAGGGAGGGGGAGAGGGTCCTGCTTGATGAGAGCTGCGGGCTCCCTTCTGTCTAGTTATTTTTACTGACGATTAAATTGTTTAAATTCAATATTAAACAACAAAATACATTAAGCAAAAGCAATTTTGAATAATTTGGTGAGTGTGGTGGGGGTGGGTGACCCACTTTGCCCAAGTCTTGGGAGGAGCACTGTAGACTCAGACTTGCTGGGTCGCCGCCATCTTGGATCCCCGGAAATCGTTTTTGATAAGCCACTTGGAGTTTGTGGAGGATGATGATTGTGACATCGACAAATGAGAACCAATGGGAACAGTGTATTTGTATTTTCAGGAGGCTTTTGACAGGTAAGTGAAGAACATTAAAGTCCTTGTGTAAGGGGTGAATATGCTACAGGGATTGAGAATTGGGTAATGGGGAGAATACAGAGAGTAAGATTCTGCTCTGGACTAAAGGTCATTGCTCATCGGGTAACCACAGCTGCTCACAAGGCAAAGAAATGAATTGAACGTGAGCAACAAATACAGTCGGTTTCATTTTGAATTTATTAGAAAATGAGAGATTGGGAACTGCAGTTATCACTTACACAATTCACATGACCCAGCAAGTAATCAGGACAGTAAATGGTATGTTGTCCTTCATTAAAAAATGATTCAAGTGTTCAAGTAAATTCATCTTCCTGCAGTTGTAGCGTGTTGCTTGGACAGTATTTAGGCCACTGAGTACAGATTCTCTCTCCTTTATAAGGAATGATTTCATTGCAACTGAGACAGTGCAAAATAGTTTTACCAGACTTATTCCTGGATGATGGTACCGTGAGGAAAATGTGAGGAAAATGAGTGTTTAATCCGTGGCACTGAGAGCAAATAACACGCTTTTACATTTAAACTTGAAGATTATGCACTAACACTCATATTGTCAAGACAAAGACACTGGTCAGGTGAAATATTACATTTTTCCATGATATTTGATTCCCAATAGTTCACATACCTGTCCGGAGCCCCCATGTTGGTTGAGAGGTAGCTCCAGGCTCTGAATGAACTCTCACTGTCTCAATATGCAGTTGGTGTATGAACCTGCACTGTTCACAAATCTGTCAGCAGCCACAATACCTTACTCCTGAAAGAGTAAGCCATTCCCACCAGTTTCTAATCTTCATCGAAACACCAGTCTGTCTTCTCGGAGACAGAAGCTATTTCGTTGAGACTTGGCACGAACCATCCACTTTCCCTTCTCACCTTCTGTAAACCAAGTTAAAGTAACACCTGTACCACTCACAATGGATCCAGGAGAAACAACATGGAACAGTTTATCTGTGTAGTCTCTGCTTCACTGTTTGTCATGTTGGGGCATCAATGACATCTTGCTATTTCTACATAATTGACTTGACAGGCTGATGACCTCTTCCTGGTCACATGGAAGAGACTCAAAGACCTGACTTGGCAACTCCTGGCTCCTGTTTAACACCTCGATGTGCTGCCTACACTCCTTCCCTCCTTGTGTAATAGGTAGGAGGGACTGAATGGGCTATCCCTATTCTTGACCAATAGTTTCAGTGGGTTGAATACATTCTGTTGCAACCAGCTTGAGGTGCTGAATGAGCTCCTCTTACTTAACTGTGGGAAAGAGAAATTTCTAGTAGTACTGTTACATGAATGTTACCTTCACTTTAGCAACACAGTTTAGATGTGATCCAGGTCTTGCTACACATGGATGTGGACTGCTTCAGCAGTGGACAGGTGACAAATTATTCTTAACAGTCTTCAGTGAACATCTCCCGCCTCTGACCGTATGATGTGGGAAAGACGTTGAAGCAGCTGAAGAAAGCTACCTTGAGGATGCACCGTGAGATATCCTGTGACAGAGATGATTGATCCTCACCAACCACAAATATCTTCCCTTGTCCTCTGAATGCATCTAACCACTGGGGAGTTTACGACTCATTCCTACTGCATTCAATTCTGTTCGGGTTCCTTGAAATCCTACCTTGATATCAGGCCAGTTACACTTACCGTGTGTTCATATCTTTTATTCATGTGAATAGCTCATGGTGTCTTTGTGAGCAGCGTTTCCTTCTCACAGAGGGTAGTGACTGTCAGGACTTCTGTATTCCAGAGATGTAGGGGAGGTAGATCACTAAGATGTTTAGAAGGGGGCACAATGGATATATGAGGCATCAGGATGTTGAGGGCTGCAGGGATGGAGCTTAAAAGAAGAGTTCAGGCTTTTGCAGATTAGCTCTGATCATATTGAAGGGAAAGACAGGCCAGAAGAGCTGAATGACCTATTCGTGTATCTGACGTTCTCTCATTCTGTTATTGGTAAGTTATTTTCCTGGAAGTACTGTTATTGGATGTTGCAGTCAGAGAGACCAGATGATTTTGTGGCCCATCTCTGGGTGAGGTATGGGCGCTGTATTTACAGTGAATCTGGATCGGCAACATGACCAACAAATGAAGACAGTTCTGCAAAGACAGAGGAGTGAGATGTTTCCCACCGTTGCCAACCCTTTCTTTTCCCAAGAATATTTTCCAACGCCATGTCAAAATGTGTGTGACAGTCTTCATCTGCTGAATGATTTCCGTTGTTACTGTGCACCAGGTTATTGGGGTAAATGACCTCCAACTGTTCCTGTCCAGCAGGTTTGAGAGGTTCATTCGAACATAGGAACATGGGACAGAGGAGAAGGGTTGATCATTACACACTTGGAGCCTTCTCCACCAGGCACTAAGATTGTGGCTGATCAGATTGTGGCTTCTGCCTCAGTTTCCTTTCTGTAGTTCATTGTCCTTTACCATCCAATATTGAAGTAGCATGGCTTTCAATAAATGCAAACACACAAGCACCACAAACTTCTGGGGAAGACCATTCCCACTCAAACAGCCCTTTGATAATTTCTCCTCATTCCTGTTCAGACTGGGGCTGGAAAGGTCTCTGTTTCATTTTATAGTCCCCCTCCTCCATTGGTCATGACATTTTAAATAGAGCTAGGTAAGTGATATAATCAATGATGTAGGTCTCAGACTAGGTCAGGTTCTTTGTTAGGGACAAGTCAGGTAAATAGCTTAAATTTGGAAAAGTAATTTACCAGAGTAAACTTACTCAACCTAATGGAAAGATACATGACAAGCAGTGTGGACAAATATGTACATTAATATTTATCTTTCAATGTATACTGAGACGCAGTTTGTGTATACAGAAACACGCACATACACAGGCACATACACTGAGACACTCACAGTGTCACACACACAAGTGCACGCAGACACACACATACACATGCATAAAGACAAACAGAAAAAATCTCTGCAGAATATCAACTTGAAAGAGAGTTTTGTAGCAAAAGTTAAATTCAAGACAAAAGGAAATATTAAATTTATTCTGCATCTGAGGTCATTCTGTTCACGCAAGCTGCTGTCAATCGGATTCCTTACTGGAACATTTGGATTTGGATGAATTCCCTTTGCTTCTGGCAGTGTGGAGATTCCAATGAATTCTCAACAAGAATCCTTCACGAGTGCTAAAGATGCCTGATGAGTTTTCACCACTCATACGTTACTGTGAGATGGAACAAGGAAACAAAGGAAACAATAAGCCGTGACTTCTCTAGTTGCATCTTCTCCAACTTTTAAATGAAATATACAATAATGTTATCTGACCACCTAATTGGACCAAGTGAAGCCTCCTTGAATATGCTCAGGATTGTATGACTCCATCCGTGTTCCCTGATCCATGTAGGAGCAATTTATAAGCTATAATTTGAAGATGCGTTTGAATGTGTCCTCATAATTTTGTCCAATAAATCCATGTCTTTGGACTATGTGTCAAAATGAATACATTGTTCTCTTAAATTTGAATCCTTAGTTCTAGTTTCCCACACCAGAGGAAATGTCAATCAGCCAAGCACCTGATGCTCAAGATCCTCAAGATCTTATATGGTTCAGTATGAAAATCTCTCATTCTCAAACCTGAAGTGCTCTGACCTTGTAGAGGTTTATAAAATTATGAGGGGCATGGAAATCAATGAATACCCAAGGACATTGTCTGAGGTTGAGGGAGTCCAAAACTAGGGCACATAGATTGAAGGTGAGGGGGAAAGATTTAAAAGAAATAAAAGTGGTAAACTTTTCATGGAGTGTATGGAATGAACTGGCAAAGGAAGTGTTGGTGGCTGGGAAAATTACAACATGTAAAAGCCAGTTGAATAACTACTTGAATAGGAAGGGTTATGGGCCAAGTGCTGGCAAATGGAACGAGATTAATTGAGGACATCAGGTCGTCATGGACAAGGTGAATCGAAAGGTCTGTTTCTGTGCTGTATGACAGAATAAGGCCTTCTTTCCAGGAACATGTACATCTTTACAAAGCTTCAAAATCAATTTAGTATATTTATTTTTCAGTTTAGGGAATCATCACTACATGCAATACATCAGATGTGGCCTCAGGCAGCCACTGTACAGATGCAGTAAAAAAAAGGCTATTCTGATAGCCTTTGCATGGAATAGAATAATTCTATATACTTTCCTAACCACTTACCAATTTGTATAATAACTTTGTGTGATGTATGTACAAGGATGCACAAATCCCGTTGTACCACTGAGTTGTGTGATCTCTCTCCTTTGAAGTTGTTTACTGTTGTTTTACCCTTTTGTCACAACATAAACTTCATTAGCCCAGGTTATACTGTTTCTGCTAAAGGTGTACACAATAACCTCCCCTGTCTCTACCCCATTACAGACTCTCTACCTCCACTTGACATCTTATTGAATGAATATCTTGGTGGCTGAGCTAATTGAGCTCCAATCCAATCAGTCCCCGCATCCAAATCATTAACAGGTTCGAAATAGTTGTTGATCTTGCACTGATCTCTTAGGAACTCAACCACGTTAAAGATTTCCAAACTGAAAACAAACATCAATCCCTACTGTCGATTTCCTGATAGTTACCAATGGTTCCCTGTTCCTGTGTAGCAGCTTAGAAAGGTTGGATGGCCTCCTCATGTGCTGTGTAATGTACTCAAATGGCTGACTGACTTTATCATCTTCCTTTGTAAATCCTCAGAGGGCAAAAAGGTCTCATTGTGTCTCATTGCTGACGGGCTGAATTGGACCTTCCTCTCCCTCTGTGACAGAATCGAGGGTTTGAGTGAGAGAACAAGACATGGGTTAGGAACAGCCTGCAGCTCCATTCAGAATGTGCATTGTTGATGTGATTGTAACTAAACTTCAATTTCCAGTCTGTTACCAATAGACATGGGTTCTTTTGTTCATCATTGATCTATGGAACTCAATTTTGAATGTTTTTAGTAACCTAGTCTTCACTGCTGCTTGGGCGTGGGAACACTACAGATCACACAACACTAAAGAGAAAGGAACATCCCTGTCTCAGTCAGAAATGGGAATGCCCTTATTCTTAAAATGTGTTCCCCTCAAGCCAATCACCATTCTTTTGACAAAGGGTCACATCAATTATAAACAGATATAGGCCATTCAAAACTCAAACCTATCCACATTTCCTTTAACAACCGACAATCAAATACTTACCAAATTTAGCCTCAACTGAGGTTAGATGAACTCCAGATACCATAAGCTCACAAGAGTGTAGGAAATTGGAACATAGAACAGTGCAGCACAGCACAACCCTTCAGCCTTCGATGTTGTGCCAACCTTTTATCCTCGTCTAAGACTAAACTAAACTTCATACCCTTCATTTTATTATCATCCATGTGTCTATCCAAGAGTTGCTTGAATGTTCCGAATGTATCTGATTCTACTACTACCGCTGGCTGTGCATTCCATGCACCTACCACTACCTGTAGAAAAAAAACTGTCTCTGACATCACCGCTCAGCCTTCCTCCAATCACTTTAAAATTATGCTCCCTGCGTGATAGCCATTTGCACCCCGGTAAAAAGTCTCCAGCTGTCCACTCTTTCTATGCCTCATCATCTTGCACCTATGTTATGTATCCCTTATCCTTCTTCACTCCAATGAAAAAGGCCTAGCTCCCTTAGAAATTCTCCATAAGACATGCCCTCCTGCACAGGCAACATCCTGGTAAATCCTGTCTGCACCCTCTGGAAAGCTTCCAATTTCTTCCCATAATGGGGTGACCAGAACACAACACAATACTTCATGTGTGGTCTAACCAGGGCTTTACAGAGCTACAGCATAATCTCGCAGCACTTAAACTCAATCTCCCTGTTAATGAAAGCCAACTCACCATATTCTTCTTAACACCCCTATCAATTTGAATGGCAACTTGGAGGTACCTAAGGACGTGGACCCTAAGATCCGTCTGTTCCTCCACACGGCCAAGAATGCTACCTTTGACCCTGTAATCTGCATTTGAATTCGATTTTCCAAAATGAATCACTTCAGAAAATAGGAAATTGAAGCAGAATTAAGCCCTTTAGCCAATCGGATCTGCTGTGCTGTTTGATCACGGGTGAAATGTTTCTCAGCCGCAGTCTTTTGCCTTCGTCAACTGATCAAATGGTTCCCTTATTAATGAAAAACGTATTTATCTCTATCTTAAATAAACTACTTTTTCTGTGGGCAGGAGTGTGCATGTGTTAGTGTGTAAGTGTTTATACCTGTATCTATATGTGTTGTGTGTTTAATGTGTCTATGCATATTTGTGTGTATCCCTGTCTGCATCTCTGTTAAACGTGGTCTTTGTAGTTTTTGGGGTAAATCCACAGAAATTGACACCAATACCCTCCCCCTTCCTCCATCTCTACTGTCTGTCAATGTTAAGTGTAGAGCCATACAATGCCACTCTCTGCTGGCTCCCCCTGCACAAATGTCAGATGTTTTTCTCTCTTAGAGGACATCAAATTCTGTGAATCTCTCAGATTGCACGGCTGCTTGGGTTTTCAAATAAAGCCTTTTTAAGCACAGAACAGTTTCGTCTGATACCTAATGATATTGTTCTTGACATATTACCAACATCACTGGGTGAGTTTCAGGACTTCTCAATCCTTTCTCACTTATAATTTGTAAAAGTGCATTACAAAAGATTTCAAGTTAAAGAACGAGCAATAAATGCATTACATCACTTTACAAATGTTTCAGTCGACCTTCATTGGATGCAGTTGCAATGGAAATACTCTTTATTGCGTACACTCTGTGCCACGAATAATCTTCAAAGACAAATCACTTCCAAGTTGCAGAAGGAGCGCAGACATTTCTCTACACGAGCATTCTCCACTCTTCGGGTCCTCAGTACAATTACGATACTCCCTATATCTGCCTATATGTGTGTGCGTGTGTGTGGTGACGGTGCTGTCAGTTTGGATGGTGCCGTGAGCTGGCTCGCTCCCAGACTGAAACTCTGATGTGAGAAAGTGAGGTCTGCAGATGCTGGAGATCAGAGTTCAGAGTGTGGTGCTGGAAAAACACAGCAGGTCAGGCAGCTTCCGAGGAATAGGAAAATTAACGTTTTGGGCCGGAGCACTTCACCAGGAATGCCGTCCATGTTGTAGAGTGTGAAGGGCAACCGAGGGGACATTGCTTCACTTTAAACACCACAGAGGCTGAAATATCCGCTATGCACATGGATACACACAGAGACACGCAGGTACACACAGAGACGAATATAGACACGCAAAGACACACATTATTGATTATAGATACACACACAGAACCTGATGCAGTAACACAGATACTAATACAGACATACAGAGACTCATACCGATACATTGATGCACATGCACACATAGATACACTGTCATCAGTACAGACATACTATACACACACTGACACATTGATGTTTATACAGACGTCGAGAATCTGCCAGTATTTACTTTTTCGCGTGGTGATATTCCCAATATTTCACTTGCTCTGTGTGGTGTGTGTCAAATTTTCCGTTGCACTGCAGGAAATCCTCTGCATCCTCTCTATAGCTTCCACATTTTTCTACGACAAAAACAGAACACAATATGTAGTGTTACATCATGACGATGAACCCTTCCACTAATTAAACCAAACAGCCAGAAAAGCTCAACTCGCAACGTAAGCTGTTAAAGTACGAGTGACAAATCTCAAAATTCACTCTTTAAGTATAAATAATATCAATTTATTCCTTAACTCTTAAAGTGAACATTGAACAACAACTATTCACAACTCGAAGCCCCTTTTTGTCTGAAGTGGTTGGTAATTGCCCTCCAAATTTATAACAACATAATGTTCCAATAAGAAAAGCCCATATTAAAATTGCATCAACTTAATTTCAAAACCACACAGCATCTGTCATCTCCAGTGTCATCTTTCTTTCAGATGACGATCTTCCTGGGTTGCCTTCTGAATTTTTGTGCAAGCATGTTTCATACAAAAACGGTATCTTTGTCAAAGGGAGTTTTGCATGGCAGTTTCTCACTAGATGGCAGTTACTCTCAGCCTAACTCGCGAACTGCCTGCTTCTTTTATGCCACTCAATATTTGATCATATCATTGGTTAGATGTTGGCAAAACAATAAATTAAAAATCGATTGACTTTTGTATCCCGGGGCCTAATTTAAACTGAATGGTTAAATTCGAATTGTTGTCAAACAGCAACCAAAACTCAAAGTATCTGTTTCACAGCCAAACGTTGCATGCTTTATATTTTCCAGTATACTTTGGGGTCTGCTAGCTAGTCATATGACAGGTGCTTGCAAGCTCTCAGTGCAGAACAACATTCACTCTCTCTTAAAAGATACTATACACACCTTCAACTTTATAACAGTGGTTTATTCCGAGCTTTATAGAGCTGTAGCATAATCTCACAACTCTGAAACTCACTTCCATAGCTTGTGAAAGCCAGCACAACATACATTTTCGTAAAACAGCCACTCAACTTGGGTCATGATTAGGGTGGTGTTGGAAAAGCACAGCAGGTCAGGCAGCATCCGAAGAGAGGGGAAATTGATGTTTCGGGCAGAATCCCTTCATCAGATGATGAAGAGCTCCTGCTTGAAACGTTGATTTTTCTGCTCCTCGGATGCTGCGTGACCTGCTATGCTTTCCAGCACCATTCTAATCTTGACTCTGATCTCCAGCATCTGCAGTCCTCGCTTTTGCCGATTTGACATCAACCTGGGGTGGCAACTGTGAGGGATCTCTGAACATGGACCCCAAGATCCCTCTGTTCCTCCGCACTGCCAAGAATACTGCCTTTAGCCCAATATTCTACATTCAAATTCGACCTTCCAAAGTGACTGACTTCACACTTTTCCAGGTTTAACTTGATCTGCTTCTCATCATCTCAGTCCTAAATCTTGTCAATGTTCTATTGCAACCTACAACATACCTCAACGTTGTCAAGAACTCCACCAACATTTGTGTTTTTGGCAAACTTACTAATCCACACTTCCACTTCCTCATCCAAGCCATGAATAAAAATCGCAAAGAGCAGAAGTCCTAAAACTGATTCTGCGGGACTGAATGCTTTCCATCGACTACCAACCTCCATCTTCTATGGGCCAGGAATTGTGTATCCAGACAACCAGATTTCCCTGCAACCCCTGCCTCCTTACAGTCTGAATGAGCCTACTGTGGGTAACTTTATCAAATGTCTTGCGAAAATATACACCACATCCATTGATTTACCTTCATAAATGTGTGCTGTCACATCCTCAAATGATTTAAAAAGATTCTTGAGGCATGATCTGCCCCTCACAAAGGCATACTGACTATCTCTATCAAATGATGGTTTTTCATGTAATCATAAATCATGTCTCCCAGAATCCTCTCCAATACTTTGCCCACCACTGTCGTAAGACTGATTAGTCTATAATTCCCAAGATTATCCCTATTCCATTGCTTGAACAAGGGAATAACATTTGCCAACCTCTTTTCATCTGGCCTGTCTGCAGTGGGCAGTTAGGGTGCAAAGATCATTGCCAAACGCGCAGCAATCTCTTCTTTCATTTACTGTAGAATACTTGCTTATATTCTGTTTGGCAAAGGAGAATTATCTATCCTGGAGTTTCTCAAATTTTTCGTCACACCCTCTAGCATATCAGCCTGTTCCACGCTCTCCACATAATCGTCAATGCCCCTCTCAGTAGTGAATACTGAAGCAAAGCATTCATTAAGGACCTCCCCTACCTCTTCCAACTCATGACGCAAATTCCCTCCACAATCTGTGATAAGCCCTACCTTCACTCTGGCTGTCCTCTTGTTCCTGACATACGTGCAGAACATCTTCGCTTTTACCCACCAAGACTTTTTCATGCTCACTTGTTGCTCTCCTGAGTTAATTCTTCAGTCCCTTCCAGGCTAACTTGTAACCCTCTAGAGCCCTGTCTGATCCTTGCCTCCTCAACCTTAAGTAAACTTCATCCTTCCATTTGACTAGATGTGCTACATCCCTTGGCACAATGGAAGTATGAAGCTGTAAATGGAGGGGAGCTGCATATCATGTCACTTCCAGCATGGGCTGCAAGTTTACCCACATTAGGCAGTGATCTAACACAATGTTACTGAACATTGGTGATGCACACAGCTCTACATGCTGGGAGGGTAACTGCTCCTGGTTTACAGATCATTGCACTGGGGTGGTGCACACAGTCCTGCATGCGAGGGGGGTAACTGCTCCTGATTTACAGTTCAATGCACGTGGATGGAATACACAGTTCTGCATGCTGGGAGGGTAACTGCTCCAGGTTTACAGATCAATGCACTGGGTTGGTGTACACAGCACTACATGCTGGGAGGATTACTGCTCCTGGTTTACAGATCAATGCACTACATGCTGGGAAGGTAACAGCTCCAACTTTACAGAGCAATTCACATTGCACAGCTCCCCATGGACTGGTGAGGTCCGCACTGTCGGTACAGTGTACTTTTTTTTTAGATTAGATTAGATTACAGTGTGGAAACAGGCCCTTCGGCCCAACTAGTCCACACCGACCCGCCGAAGCGAAACCCACCCATACCCCTACATTTACCCCTTACCTAACACTACGGGCAATTTAGCATGGCCAATTCACCTGACCTGCACATCTTTGGACTGTGGGAGGAAACCGGAGCACCCGGAGGAAACCCACGCAGGCACGGGGAGAACGTGCAAACTCCACACAGTCAGTCGCCTGAGGAATTGAACCCGGGTCTCTGGCGCTGTGAGGCAGCAGTGCTAACCACTGTGCCACCGTGCCGCCCAATACTGGGTTGTATTGAGCAGTACACTAACCTGGTCTGCACTGTGCTCCATGCTAAACGGATATCTCCACTGGATTTTGATGTCTGATTCTGTGTGGCGGATTGGGCATCTGATGTAATTGACCATTTGAGCTCATGTCTCAGCATATTTATTTTATGTTCTTATTCTTTTTATTCGACGCCGCCCCCAAAGTCTGATATCTCCAGCTAGTCCTATTTGTCTGAGAAGAGTCACATTTATTCAATTTGTCAGTCAAGTAATCATCCAATTATAGCATGAATATCCGTCCTTCTGTACCTTAACCTAGCAGTTGGTGCTCATATCCCTGGATTCCTATGGACATCATTATCAAGCTCAGAAACAATGTGCAAGATGTATGGCTTGAGGCCTCCTGTATGTTCCAGTTGTGGGTACCAATTGGCTCCTTAGTGTATCGACAGTTGGCACTGTGAAGCCGTGTTTGATCAGAATTCTTCCTCCTATGGGGCATCTGGCACACCAGACACAATGCTTATGGTTACACAAAGGCCCTGACCAAAATAGCCAAAATGTCCGCGCCTACATGTTTCAAAAAGGGCCGCCACGTCCTATCAAAAAGTTCTATTTTCTGGTGCACGATAATTGTAAGGAAGTCCAGGGGAATGTGCTCCATAACTAACCTACACAACCCCGAGAATCCTGGGGGATTTACCGACAGCCACTTCATCAGAATGTTCTTTCTCTCACAAAATGTAAGTATATAAACAATTTCTTCCCAAAGATGGGTGATTTGGCAAACCCAAGAGGCCGGACATCAGATCTACCTTGACCTCAGTTCCCAAGACCCCTTCCAAAACACTCGCTACAGGGCCCCAATGACTACGAAGTTTGTGGCATGACCATAAGCAATGAGAATGCGTACCAACATCTGTTTTAGATTTGGGCACATTGGGAACGCTCCGTTCTCAAATTTGGCACGCCACTCCGACGCCAAATAAACCCTGTAGAGTACCTTCAGTTGTATAGCTTGCGTCCGATTGCAAATCGAAATCTTCCAGACATTCTTCCAAATTTCTGCCCACTCCTCTGTTGAACATCTCCACCCCCAATTGCTGAACCCAAACTCCAAACAGCTGCTCGATGTCCTTTGAGACACTACCTCCTATTAAATGCTAGAGAGTGCTGACCGAGAGAGTGCACGTGGACTGAAGCACTCTCACCTCCATATTCGACTTATGGTGACTAACCATTAATGTAGTTCTTTTTCTGTATAAAATCCCTAATCTCCGAGATAGCTCATATGTCTGTCTCAGCTGCTCGAAAGACGTCACGCCCACCCTGTCAATTAAGTCTCCCAAACAGCAAACTCCTCTGGACTCCCAGAGCCAAAAGCCAGAATCCATCAATCCTACAATGGGAGTAAAAGGGGAAGTGTTTTTTTTTTGTAAATTGCCCTCACATTAATGCATCATTCTCCATGCTTTAACAGTGTTAAGGACAATTGGATTTCTGCAATGGTCCATAACAGTCAGTATCTTGTCCATGAACAACAGATGAATGAGGGGACATTTTGTCTGGGAGACATCGATGTCCAACCACATTGACCGCAGGTCTTAGCAAATCAAATCAACCAAATTGGCTAGGAGGGAACTCAATTGGTATTTGTTAAAGTGTGTAAAATCCACATCACTCAACTGCAATTGGGTGAGCTCCATAAGAGGCCGCCTATGATGTTAAATAAAACATCCAAGCCGAATGTAAAGCTCCGTATAGGCTGACTGGGCAGTATCAAAAGGTGCATTTGCCTGGGATATAATAAACGGAGGAACACATTCATTTTGACCGGAGATATTCTAGCCAACCAGGATATAGAAGGTGCTGAAGGTCCTGCCTTATGTTCTCGAGCAACTGCAGGAAGATAGCTTTATCTAATTGATTGAAGGCTGGGGTGATATAAATGCCTAAATACAAGAAACCTCCCTCTGACCATCTGAAAGGGAATCGGATTCCACCTCCAAGATCAGGTACTCTAATAATACCCAGACAGGCATGGTCTCCGACTTCATAAACTTGGTTTTATACCCCAAGAAAGATCCAAATACATTAATCACTTGGGGCACAGATATCATCGAGTTAGTTAGAAAGAGAAGAACGCCACCTGCATAAAGTTTGAACTTTTGCCTTCCTGATCCTATTTCCAGGGCAGTAATATTGTGGTCCCTCCGGATGGGTTCTGCCAACGGCTCAATCACCAATGTAAATAGTAACGGTGAAAGAGGACACCCTTGACGGCTGACTCTGCCATTGCTAAAATTTTCAGACCTTATACCATGAGTGACTAGATAATACTGTCACCCACCTGGCAAAAGCCTCTCCAAGGTCAAACTATTCCAGGACATAATAGAGGTACGGCCACTCCACCCGGTCAAATATTTTCTCTGCATCCACTACCAAGCCTGTAATTGACCCTTGCTGGCACACGTGAACCATATTAGCACTCTCCTATTATTATTAGATGACCTGTGACTCCTAATAAAACCTGTCTGGTCCTATTTCACAATGAAGGGCAATAACTTCTCCAGCTTCAACGCCAGCATTTTCACCAAAATATGAAAGTCCACATTTAATAAGGATAAAGGCTTTTAGAAGTGCAATCTTCGGGAGAATAAGTCAAATATTTCCTTCTCTCGGAGAGGATGGGAGGCAGGCCTGACTGTATGAAGAATTGTACATATCCAACATTGGCCCAGTCAGCATGTCTACGAACTCCTTTTAAATCTCACTCTAAAATCCATCTAGGCCCGGTGCTTTACCACTCTCGAGCTGCCTCACCGCCTCCTGTATCTTTTGGCTTGTCAGAGGGGAATTCGAAAGAGACGCCTGCTCTGAATTTACATCTGGGAGGTCCAGGGTACTAAAAAAGGGCTTCATTGTCGCCATTCTGTCCTTACAGCCCTCTGACTGGAAGAGCTCAGAAAAGAACTTCATGAATGCTGGATTAATCTTTCTGGGATGATTTTAACAGCACACGCGCTAATGGATGTGATAGACTGGGGGCACTCTTCTTTCTGGCCAAGTATGCCAGATATCTACCCGGGTTATCACATTACTCGAATACCCTCTGTTTCGGAAATGAGGTCACTCTTTTTGCTGTCTGGGTGACTGAAGCGTTCAGCGCAGCCCGGAGCATTGTAATCTGCTGCAACTTAGTTACAGACGGTCTGTCAAAATGCGCTCTGTCAACTGCTGCTCTCCCTTCTACCGCTTCCGAGTTGCCGAGTAAGAAATAATCAAACCCCTTGCATAGGCCTTGGCAATCTCCCAAAGCACCGTCGGATTACTGGCCGTCCAAATTGATGTACAAAATTTTTTAAATCCCATGAAAAATATTCAATAAGAAAGCAAATCTTCGCAGGACTTATACATTTAATGGTAAGGTCCTAGGGAGTGTTGCTGGACAAAGAGACCTTGGAGTGCAGGTTCATAGCTCCTTGAAAGTGGAGTCGCAGGTAGATACGATAGTGAGAAAGGTGCTTGGTATGCTTTCCTTTATTGGTCAGAGTATTGAGTACAGTAGTTGGGAGGTCATGTTGCGGCTGTACAGGACATTGGTTAGGCCACTGTTGGCATATTACGTGCAATTCTGGTCTCCTTCCTATCGGAAAGATGTTGTCAAACTTGAAAGGGTTCAGAAAATATTTACAAGGATCTTGCCAAGGTTGGAGGATTTCAGCTACAGGGAGAGACTGAACAGGCTGGGGCTGTTTTCCCTGTAGCCTGAGGGTGACCTTATAGAGGTTTACAAAATTATGAGGGGCATGGATAGGAGAAATAGATTAAGTCTTTTCCCTGGGGTCGGGGAGTCCAGCACTAGAGAGCATAGGTTTATGGTGAGAGTGGAAAGATATAAACGAGACCCAAGGATCAACTGTTTCACACAGAGGGTGGTACGTATATGGAATGATCTGCCAGAGGATGTGGTGGAGGCCTGTACAATTACAACATTTAAGAGGCATTTGGATGGATATATGAATAGGAAGCGTTTGGAGAGATATGTGCTGGGTGCTGGGAGGTGGGACTAGATTGGGTTGGGATATCTGCTCGGCATTTATGGGTTTGACTGAAGGGTCTGTTTCCATGCTGTACATCTCCACAACTCTATGACTAGCTATCCTTCAGGAGGAAGGTATCCATGCACCACAACTGCGAGCCTGTCCCATTGCCAACATCCTAAACCTCCATGTACACTGTTGCATGATTAGAAATGGCTATGTTTCCAATGCTACAGGACAGCACAGAATTCAAAAAGGCCATTGGGGCAAAAACATGTCAATCCTAGTTTGGCACTTATGTGGGTTAGGTAAAAAGGTGAAGTCCCTACCAGAAGGGTGAACAATCTCCACACATCCACCAAGCCCAGATCCCTGTTTCGATCCACCAGCTGCCTGGATTGCAGGGAAATACCGTCGAGAACCCGTAAGACACTATCCACCTTGGGATCCATATATCGGTTAAAGTCTCCCCCTAAAATTGTATGACACCCCCCAAGGGCCATCAACCTGGAGAGTGCATCCGTTAGCTTGAAGGGTGTACCAAGGGCAAGATGGAGGACGGGACAACTTTCTGGCTGTAAGAGCTGCTCCTTCTTTGAGGTATTTTAGATGCTGGAGGGGATTTCCTCGAATTCCAGGAGCAGCAATTACTGTTTTATATGCTGTTGTAATGTTTTGGAACTTTGGGGAAAAAAAACAATGTCAAAACAACAGCAGTTTCAAAAGTGGGAAGAACAGACAGAAGAAGCACATGGTGAGGACAGTGCTGGGGGGGGGACGGGAGAGAGAGAGAGAGAGAGAGAGAACCTGCACAAATACTGCCTTTGCTGTTTTCGAATTAATGTATCGCTGGACATCGGAGTGCGTCTGCAAAAACTAACAAACAGTGAATTTCACAACTAATCTTGGAGAAACATGTTTGTGCGAAGTTCACAACACAGAATCAGATCAGTTAATCGTTGTTTTTATTCTGTCCAATAGAAAGGCTGCAGTAGTGAGTATAATGGATTCTTTCTGGATTATATGTTTTTGGAGATACGTCTCTTGATTAAACTTAAAATAAAAGCCATAGCTATTAATTTAACCTGGTGCAGTGTTTTGTAGAGGAATAAGACGATGTTATTTTCTGGGTCTGTAAATTGTGAAGGAGCAAAAATGGCCTTTGCAGTGATATGTACTTCTTGTCAGGTGTGGGAGTTTAAAGAGAGTTTAAGGGTTATTGCGGATTATATCTGCCATAAATGCTGTTGGATGCGAACATTATCAGATTAAATGGATCGGTTGGATAGACAATTAGAAGCGATGAAGAATTTGCAACAGCAACAGTACGTGATGGATGGCAATTACAGGAAGGGGGAAAGTCTCAGATACAGTCACATAGATGGGTTAGCTCCAAGAAGGGTAAGAGAGGTAGGCACCTAGAGCAGGAGTCTTTTGTGGATGTACCCATTTCAAACAGGTATGCTATTTTGGAAAATGTAGGGGGTCATGGATTCTCAGGGGAACGTAGAACGAACAGCCAGGTTTATGGTATTGAGACTAGCTCTAATGCAATGAGGGGTACATCGGCTTCCAAGAGATCAATTGTGTTAGGGGATTCTGTAGTCCGAGGTACAGACAGACATTTCTGTGGCCAGCAGAGGAAAAACAGAATGGAGTGTTGTTTCCCTGGTGCCAGAATCAAGGATGTCTCAGAGAGGGTGCAGAATGTTCTCACCGGGGAGAGGGTTCAGCAAGAGGTCATTGTCCGCATTGGAACCAACGATATAGGAAGGGAAAAGGTTGAGATTCTGAGGGGGGATTACAGAGAGTTGGGCATAAATTTAAAAAGAAGTCCTCAAGGGTAGTAATATCTGAATTACTCCCAGTGCTACAAGCTATTGAGGGTAGGAACAGAAGGGTAGAGAAGATGAATGCATGGCTGAGGAGCTGGTGCATGGGAGAAGGACTCACATTTTTGGATCATTGGACTGTCCTTTGGGGTAGACGTGACCTGTACAAGAAGGACGGATAGCACTTAAATTGGAAGGGGTATAATTTTTAGACAGGGAAATTTGCTCGAACTGCTCGGGAGGATTTAAACTAGTAAGTTGGGGATGGGGTACCCACGGAGATAGTGAGGAAAGAGATAAATCTGATACTGGTACAGTTGAGATCAAAAGTCAGTCAAACAGTCAAGGCAGGCAGGGACAAGGTAGGACTGATAAATTAAACTGCATGTATTCAATGCAAGGAGCCTAACAGGGAAGGCAGATGAACTCAGGGCATGGTTAGGAACATGGGACTGGGATATCATAGCAATTCCAGAAACATGGCTCAGGGATGGGCAGGACTGGCAGATTGATGTTCCAGGAAGGATAGAAAGAGAGGCAAGAGAGAAGGGGGAGTGGCATTTTTGACAAGGGATAGCATTATAGCTGTGCCAAGGGACGGTAAAAGGATAGACCAGATCTACAAATTGAAGTTCTAAATTGGAGAAAGGCCAATTTTGACGGTATTAAGCAAGAACTTTCTAAAGCTGATTACAGGCAGATTTTCGCAGGTAAAGGGATGGCTGGAAAATGGGAAGCCTTCAGAAATGAGACAACAAGGATCCAGAGAAAGTATATTCCTGTCAAGGTGAAAGGAATGGCTGGTAGATATAGGGAATGCTGGATAACTAAAGAAATTGATGGTTTGGTTAAAAAGAAGGAAGCATATGTCAGGTGTAGACAGGATAGATCGAGTGAATCCTTAGAACAGTATAAAGGGAGTAGGAGCATAATGAAGAGGGAAATCAGGAGGGCAAAAAGAGGACATGAGATAGCTTTTGCAAATATAATTAAGGAGAATGCAAAGGGGTTTTACAAATATATTAAGGACAAAAGGATAACTAGGGAGAGAATAGGGCCCCTCAAAGATCAGCAAGCGGCCTTTGTGTGGAGCTGAAGAAATTGGGGGAGATACTAAATGCATCAGTATTGACTGTGGAAAAGGATATGGAAGATATAGACTGTAGGGAAATAGATGGTGATATCTTGCAAAATGTCCAGATTACAGAGGAGGGAGTGCTGGACGTCTTGAAACGGGTAAAGTTGGAGAAATCCCCAGGACCTGATTAGGTGTACCCGAGAACTCTGTGGGAAGCTCGAGAAGTGATTGCTGGGCCTCTTGCTGAGATATATGTATCATCAATAGTCGCACGTGAGGTGCCGATAGACTGGAGGTTGGCAAGCGTGGTGCCACTGTGTAAAAAGGGCGGTAAACACAAACCAGGGAACTATGCACTGGTGAGCCTGACCTCGGCGGTGGGAATCCTGAGGGACAGGATGTACATGTATTTGGAAAGGCAAGGTCTGATTAGGGATAGTCAACATGGCTTTGTGCGTGGGAAAACATGCCTCACAAACTTGATTGAGTTTTTAGAAGAAGTAACAAAGAAGATAGATGAGGGCAGAGCAGTAGATGTGATCGATATGGACTTCATTAAGGCGCTCGACAAGGTTTCCCATGCGAGACAGATTAGCAAGGTTAGATGTCATGGAATACAGGGGGAACTAGCCATTTGGATACAGAACTGGCTCAAAGGTAGAAGAGAGAGTGTGGTTGTGGAGGGTTGTTTTTCAGAATGGAGGCCTCTGACCAGTGGATTGCCACAAAGAGCAATGCTGGGCTTTCTACGTTTTGGCATTTTCATAAATGATTTGGATGCGAGCATAAAATTAACAGTTAGTAAGTTTGCAGATGACACCAAAATTGGAGGTGTAGTGGACAGCAAAGAGGGTTTCCTCAGTTTCCAACAGGATCTGGACAAGTTGGGCCAATGGGCTGAGAAGTGGCAGATGGAGTTTAATTCTGATATATGCGAGGTGCTGCATTTTGGGAAAGCAAATCTTAGCAGCACTTGTACACTTAATGGTAAGGTCCTAGGAAGTGTTGCTGAACAAAGATACCTTGGAGTGCAGGTTCATAGCTCCTTGAAAGTGGAGTCGCAGGTAGATAAGATAGTGAATAATGTGTTTGGTATGCTTTTCTTTATTGGTCAGAGTACCGAGTACAGGAGTTGGGAGGTCATGTTGCGGCTGTACAGGCCAATGGTTGCGTCACTCTTGGAATATTGCGTGTAATTCTGGTCTCCTTCCTATAGGAAAGATGTTGTGACACCTGAAAGGGTTCAGAAAATATTTACAAGGATGTTGCCAGGGTTGGAGGGTTTCAGCTATAGGGAGAGTCTGAACAGGCCGGGGCTGTTTTCTCTGGAGCATCGGAGGCTGAGGGGAGACCTTAGAGAGTTACACAAAATTATGAGGGTCATGGATAGGGTAAACAGGCAAAGTATTTTCCCTGGGATCGGGGAGTCCAGAACTAGAGGGCATAGGTTTAGTGTGAGAGGGGAAAGATATAAAAGAGACCTGTGAGGCAACTTTTCAAGGGTGATACGTGTATGGAATGAGCTACCAAACGAAGTGATGGAGGCTGGTACAATTGCAAAATTTAAGAGACATTTGGATGGGAATATGAAAGGAAGAGTTTGCAGGGATAAGGGCTGGGTGCTGGCAGTTGGGACTAGATTGGGTTGGGATATTTGGTCGGCATGGATGGGTTGGACCGAAGAGTCTGTTTCCATGCTGAACATCTCTATGACTCTATGACTCTCTCCCATATTCCTCTCAGTACTAAAGCTTTATGGATCAGAAACAGGTGACATTCGTCATTAATTTGGCCAAAAAACTGATCTAGAAGGTTCTTCTGAATGAGAAAAGTTACTCCTCTACATTTTGAATTAAAGGATGAAAATAACACCCAGTCAAACATTCTCTTCTGTAACTTTAAATGTTCCTTATCGGTTAGATGTCTTTTTTTTTCTGGCATTAAGGCTACATCGACCCTTCCCTTTCTAAGGCCTGAAAGCATCAATTGGTGAATGACTCCCGTTTAATGTTCCAGGTACACTATTTAAACGAGCGGTTAGCTATAGCCATCCGAAACAGCCCGTGATCCCCCTGTGAGGAAGGACCCCTTTTATTGTGCACTCCGAGAAAGTGGTAAATAGTTCGTATAAACTTGAAAATAGAACTGCAAAAACTACCAACTCAAAACTCCTAACAACTCCTTGTACAATGAACCAACATATAACACAAATAAGAGGTGATACTCCCTCCTTCCCCACAGGGAGTGCTCATACTACCCACTAATCCCCCTTGGCTCCTACTAGCTGAAGCTGCTCGCCAACCCAGACCAAACAAACTTTAAAAAGTTACATGTGTCTTACAACAAGAAAATTAAAAGTGGGCACTCAACCCGTCCCATCCATATCCAAGGCAGTCCTGATGAAAAAAATGTAACCCTCCCCAACCTCCCTACCCCCTGAACACTACCCCTATTCCGTACTAAGAGAGAGAAACGAAAAGGAAATTGTAGAAAAAAAGGTTAATGGGAGGGAAGGAAGAAAGGAGAAAAGAGAGAAAAAGAAATGAATGGGACCCCCACAAATTAAAAAAAAAACAAAACCACGTAAACGAGGGAAACCACAGAGGAAACAAAGAGAACATGATTGTTCATATTATTTGAGCCAGCCAATCTATCTTCAGGTGTACAGGAAACCCTTTGTATTTTCTCGTGAGTCAAAATTAAACATGGACCCTCCGTAGTTGAAACGTAATACTGTCGGGTATCTTACAGTATACTGAATATTCAATTCCCTCAGCCTCCTTTTTACCTTATTAAAGGCCTGCCTCTTGTGGATCATGGCTGTAGAAAGGTCCTGGAAAAACATAATGCGTGATCATTTGGATATTAAAGCCTTTCCCAGTGCTGGAGAACCATTTGTTTCTCTCCATAGTGCTGGAGTTGCACAAGGGCTGGGCGGGGGTGCTGGTCTCACCCGGGCTTGTGCACTGCGATCTGGTGGGCCTGCTCGACCTGCACCCGGCCCGCCTCGAATTCCAGCTTCAAAAACTACCGAAGCCATTACTCCAGAAACTGACGGGCTGCCTTCTTCTTCCCGTCCCGCCAGCCCGACATGGCAGATATTCTTATGATGGCCTCGATTTTCAAAGTTTATCTGCTCCTCCACGCCTGGTACCCGCCATCCCAAGGCCTGGACCCGACCTGCTGAAGATTCCACTGCAGTTTCAGAGGACACAGTCCACTGCTCCACCTCCATGACATGTGTCTGAGACGCTGGATCTCCTAGTCATGCTTCTGCAGCATGGCCGAGATCGGTTCCAGCATGGTCTGGGTCTCCTCCATCTCTGAATCAACCTTATCTCGGAGGTTTACTTACTCCATGACCAAGCTCTGCTCTCATTGTAAGTCCCCTGGTGGGCTCGCAGAGGCCGACGCCATGGCCGCAGGTGTATCCGTTGCTGCATGGCAGTGCCGGCTAGTTGCGATCCACGTGGTCCTTTACCCTTAGTCATTTTCCTTACTCACTTCAACTGACATACAGCAATACAGGGGATCAGTATTTTTACCACAATGGGTAAGAAAGAGAAGGTGAATGCACCACTTTGTCTGGGTTCTGCCGTAAAGATGAGCAGGGCAAACCTACTGGGTCGCTAATATCTTGGATCTCCCCCGAAAATAAATCATCTCTAATGACTTTATTTTAAATGGTTTGAAGCTGTTTTTTGTAGACAGAGACAATGGAAAACCAGTAGGTGTGATATAGTTAGATATTCAGGTTTAAGAGCTCAGTCAGTGAGAAGTAAATAATATTAAACCAAAGCCGTTCTGGATGGGCATTTGGAAATGGAAAGGTAAACGTGAAGTTGGCCTTCATTTAAAGGGAATGGGAACATAGAAGTCAAGGCGTTCTGCACAGGCTGCATGGAGTGAGGATGAGATGATACCTGTGTTCTGTACTGTTTCAAAGAATGAGAGGTGATCTCAGGGAAACTTAGAAAATTCACACACAGGAGACTTAATAATACAGGTGCTTGAAGAAGTGCAGCAGGCAAGGTTAAAGAGAATTCCAATACACTCTACAAAAAAAAACAGCAAGTAGAACAGAATAAGCAGGGAACAGTTAGAGCCAATTAGAAACCAAGGTGCAATCAGTATGTGAAGCTGGGGAACATTGATGGATTATTACATGAGTGCTTCCTATCTGTTTTACCTGGGAGATGGAGGATACAGGTATAGAATTCGAGAAGATGCATTGAGAGCCCTCAACTAAGATGCAAATTGGGATGATGTAAATCCACATAAGTTGCATCACTGGATAATGTTTCAGAAAAGATAGGAAATGACCTGACCAAATGTTTAAGTCAAATCTGACCACAATAAATGTTGTAGATGTGACTGTGGAGGGGTCGTGTGAGGGGAGAATTGAGGCGTGTGATAGGTAAGTTTGTGTTTGTCACAACTATTAGCCAGGTGGTGACAGTTTGGAGGAAGGCCTTATTTTACAGGAAGATACAAATGGAATGGTCAGATGGGCAGATCAATGGCAGATGGAATATAGCCCTGATAAATATGAGATGATGCACTTTGGAAGAAGGAGCCATACAGGGGAATATTCAATGAATGGCAGCACACTAGGAAGCTCAGAGGGTACTTCTCCACACATCTCTGACTGTGATTGGACAGGGTAATAAGCTAGTTAAGAAAGCACATGGGACTGTAGGCATTTTGTTTATTCATCATGGCGTACATAATATGATCTAAACACGCCATTGGTTAGGCCATAGATAGAATGCTGCGTGCAGTTCTGGGAGCTACATTACAGTAAGAATGTGATTGCACTGGAGGGGGTAAAGAGGAGATTCGCCAAGACGTTTCATGGGATGGAGCTGATCAGGGATGAAGAGAGATTGGATAAGCTCGGGTTGTTTACTTTGGAATAGATAGGGCTGAAGTGGACGTGATTCAGAAGGATAAGATTACAAGAGACATGGACAAGGTGGACAGACAACAGCTGTTCCTTTTCGTCAAAAGGCCAAGAACAAGGGATAAGATGTTTAAAGTGAAGGCTTTGTGGTTTAGAGAGAATTTGACAATTGTTTTTTTCACTCAGAGAGTGTTGTGGTCTGCAATGCACTCCCAGAGAGGGGTGTTGTCGTGGGTCACCTCACAACCGTTAAGAAGTACATGGGCCAGCATCAGAGTCTAATAATATTCCCCCTACAGGCTGCATGTAGGAATGTGGGAATAATGTATATCGTGCTGTATTTCTGATGGTGCAGAATATCTTCTCTGATTGTATGATTGTGGAAGGGTAGTCAT